>NW_024380310.1:0-12337 GCF_016835505.1 Polypterus senegalus
TTAAATTAGTATCATGATTGTTACAAAAATATACTGCTCATAAAAACACAAACTGAGGATTCAGCATACTACCAACGCCATCACCACCATCAGATCATCTTCCAATGCTACTTGCCTCAGAATGAATGAATTCTGGTTGAGTCAGCCATCGTGCACAACATTTGTCTGTTTCATCATGACATCACAGATGACTTGTATTAACAGGATGAAGCTTCATCTGAGTGCCATGATTGCGATATGAATACAGTCAATTTCACCAAGGTGTCTTTGCCGGACAGCCGCCCATTGTAAAATCTGAATATGAACAGGTATAGTCCAATTTCATCAGCCTGTCTTTCTAATATCAGGTCTAATCAGCAAAAAGTTCCAAGAGAATTGCTCTTGGGAGCCTAAATTGTCTTAAGCCAGTCATCATCGTGGCAAGAAAATCCACCAGTCCCAAAAGTTTGTTCTCTTTACATATGCCCTTATAGTCTTTGAATAGTGTTGTAGGGCATGGAATTTATAGCTTTCAGTATGCAGGAGTGAATCACATTTGTGTTTTTACTTAATGCAAATATTGGCAACAAGTGACTGCATTGGCTTTAATCCTTAGAAGTGACAAACAGATAGCCAATACTGACAAATACTAATATAAGCAAATCCTAATATATAATAAAAACACTAAGATCTATGTGTGTTTGATTACCCAAGCAATCTGATTGGTCTTTTTGGCTTTAGTGTGATTATTAGTTTGGCTTTTTATGAGATGCACAAGGAGGAGTAAAGACACAGTAAGCAAACTAGAATTGCTCTCAAAGATGGGAAGTATAAAAGTGGACAGGAGATAAGCAAGGCAACTTGAAAATAATGACAGAATCTGAGAAGCAAGGCTTTATGGGAACGCCTTAAGAGGGAGCCTGGTCAAAAAGAGGTTCAGGGATATGAGGATACAAGGAAAGGCACTGAAGGTACATTCAGGGCAGGAAATATAAAATAATTTAAAATTATTCTATTGCCTGTTTTGATAGGTAATATGTCTAGTACATGCATAAAATATGTTGTGCTTCACAAAAGAATTGGTTCTAGCTTTTATACTGACCGCAAAAATAAAGCTAATGGGTAGATGGACTGGCCTTCTACTGTGTTGGTTCCAGCATTTCACACAATGCTGTCAGGAAAGGGTACTGTTGCTAATATGGGGTTGGGCTACTGCTTTCCCTAAACTAAAAATTTAACATCGCTCTTTATTAGCTTCTGAATAACCTCTGTAGCATAAGAGAGTCATCTATATAAATAAATATGCAAAGAGAAGATTGACTCAATTTGTGGACCGAAAGGAACTGATTTATTGTTAATGGGAAAGAAAATGTGATACTAATCTTAAGTTTTTTAATTTCTGTCCCAGCAGAAGTAAAACTGGTTCTAGGGGTTATGAATAACCCAAACCCCAGCTCGGTCCTTTGTCATACATTTTACCACAAGTTACTCTTTCAGAAGGGTAAGCTTCTGCTTTCTCCTTCTATTTGTGGCCTAATCACCTCTTTTTGACTGTAAAACCATACACTAAAAGACAAGTTCTTGTTGCATGCCCTATAGCTTGTTCTCTGCCTGCATTCAACTGGACTTCCCATTCTAAACCATCCCTGCTTATAATTATGGGCTGCACCTTCCGTTGTTTATGTTCAAACATTTTGGCTGGTAGTTGATAGCATCCATTTTTGGGCCAATAATAATGTTCTGCCTGGGTTGTTTTAAGTTTAATGAAATACTGGTACTGGGGATATCCAGGATCCCCTCAGCCTGGAAGGACAGGGACAGCTTCACAGCCTTTTCCCCCAGACCCTAGATGGCACAAACCCAGGTTGGGATCCTCATGGCAAAAGGCTTCCGGATTGTAATCCGAACAGCCCCATTGAGTCCAGGAGTCTGCCAGGGGAAAATGCGATTTGGGAGTCTCTTCATAGGCCCAACTCACCAAATGTGCTTCATAGCCATGGCTTCATATCACTGGAATACTTCAGAGAATTGGTAAAGAAGCTGCCAACCAAATCAATGACCCGATGGAAGAAGGAGGAACCCCAAAAACTTTGAGAGAAAAGTTGTGTCCTCAACAAAGTAGAAGTTGGGAAGGGACCACCAAGAATGAGTAATGGTAATAACCATCATGTCACATGAATTTTGGGAAAAAACCGGGAAAAAGCAAATAGCGGGAATCACAATGGTGTTGGCAGAATATCAACAGAACATATAAACAATTACAAAATAAAACAGACTATGTCTCAGGATGCCAAAACCGGATTTATTACAGTGATGGAGTGACGCCAATCCAGGGTTGTTTGTTGATGCTGCTGGGACAGACTATAACACAAAGTGGGTTTAGGAATTGGTTGATTGATGGGAAATCCTGTAATGAACTGGATTTCCATGCATTGATTTCTCCTTTCTTGCAACCCAGTCACAGGGGATGCAAAAACCAGTATATTTCTTGTGCCAGTCCCAGGCCGGGATAAATATGGAGGTATCGCCAGGAAGGGCATCCGGGTGTAAAATTTTCAAATCAATATGTGGACAAAATACAATTTCCATACCAGATCATTTCGAGCCCGGGTTAACAATGACGCCAGGTACTGATAGTCAACAGGGTTCTGGTGGAAAATGGCTATTTGGCGAAGAAGAATAAGAAGGAGAAGAAGAGGGGAGCGTGTCCGAGGCAGGAGGAGAGGAGTAAGGTAAAGAGAGGAGCTGGGGGTAGGAACTTTG
This sequence comes from Polypterus senegalus, assembly GCF_016835505.1. NCBI lineage: Eukaryota > Metazoa > Chordata > Cladistia > Polypteriformes > Polypteridae > Polypterus > Polypterus senegalus. The sequence continues at coordinate 2,743 of NW_024380310.1, forward strand.
AATGTTTGGCAGTATGACTGGTAGGGGAGAGAGTTAGCAGATATGATGGAGATAAGGAAGGTTGATATATTGTGTGTGCAAAAAGACCAAATGGAAGGGGAAAGGCCAGGTGGATCAGAGGTGGATTCAAATTGTTCTATCATGGTGTGGATATGAGAAGAAATGGAGTAGGGGTTATCCTGATGAAACAGTATGTCAAGAGTGTTTTGAGGTAAAAAGAGTGTCAGATAGAATAATGAATATCCATCCATCCATCCATTATCCAACCTGCATATCCAACTACAGGGTCACGGGGTCTGCTGGAGCAATCCCAGCCAAAAACAGGGTGCAAGACGGGAAAACAAACCCATGCAGGGCGCCAGCCACCCAGGAGTAATGATTATGAAACTGAAATTGAGATGGATGATGAATGTTGTTAGTGCATATGCCCAAATTTGGGATGTGCAATGGATGAGAAAGAAGATTTTGGAGTGAGTTAGATGAAGTGATGAACAGTGTACCCAAAGGAAGAAAGTGGTGTTTGGGAGTAATTCAGTGGACATATTGGTAAAGGGGAACAGAGGAGACAAGGAGGTGATGGGTAGGTATGAGTGTCAAGGAGAAGAATGAAGAAGGTCAGAGGATAGGGGATTTTTGCAAAAGGATGGACACAGCTGTGGTAAATACATATTTTAAGAAGGGGGAGGAACATAGGGTTGCATACAAGAGAGAGGAAGATGCAAGGTAGATTACATCCTATACAGAAGAGTCAATCTGAAGGAGAAAAGACTGCAAAGTGATGTTAGGGAAAGTGTAGTTAAGCGGCACAGAATGGTAGTCTGTAGGATGACGTAGGAGATCAAGAAAGAGAGTGAGGCAGAGCCAAGGATGAAATGGTGGAAGTGAAAAAGGAAGACTGCAAGGTTGAGTTTGGGGAGAAGGGAGACAGGCACTGGGTGGTAGTGAAGAATTACTTGGACAGCTGGGAAACTACAGCAGATGCAGTAAGGGTGACAGCAAGAAGGGTGCTTGGAACATATGGACAGACGAAGGAAGAAAGGAAACCTAGGTGGAATGGAAGTACAGGAGAGTATACAGAGGAAGAGGATGGCAAAGAAGAAGTGGGATAGTCAGAGAAAATCCAGAAAGTAGACAAGATTAAAAGGGGAGATAAGGCAAGGTGAAAAGAGAGGGTGGTGAGGCTAAAGAAAAGGTGTGTGATGGGGTGTGACAGGTTGGACACTAAGGTGGGAGCAAAGGACCTGACCGATTCACTAGACAGGGGGACCGAGCTGGGAAAGATGTGCAGCAGGTTAGGGTAATAAAGGATAAAGATGGAAACATACCAAGCAGGAGAGTGTGTTGAGCGGGATGGAAAAAGTACTTGAAAGGCTAATGAATGAAGAGAACAAGAAAAGGGGAAGGTTGGATGATGTGAGATAGTGAATCAGGAAGTGCTACGGTTTAAAGCAAGGAGGAAGTAAGGACAGCTATGAAGAGGATGAAGAATAGAAAGGCCCATAGTCCAGATGACTTACCTATGGAAGCATGGAGGTGTCTAGGAGAGATGGCGGTGGTTTTTTTAAACAGATTGTTTAATGGAATCTTGGAAAGTGTGAGGATGCCTGAGGGGGGAGAAAAGTGTACTGGTGCTGATATTTAAGATAAGGATGTGCATTGTGTGTTTGCAAACGCTAGAGTCTGTGAATGTTGGTTTGTTCTGTGGTGTAGATTTACATTAAAATACATTTTGTCTTTAAAATTTGGGGTTTTTGGTTGCCTCAAAGGAACCGTGTGGGAATTTTTAAAGCTTTTTTTCCCTTTAAAAGGGGTTTTTTTTTGCTTTTTTTTTCCCGCACAAGAGCAAAAGTAGCTGGGTGTTTGGAAGTGCGCTTGGAAAAGTTATTTGTACTTGTTCTTTCTTGTATCTGTATTTGAATTAGCATCGAGGGGGCGGGGTAGAAAGCAGAAATCTGATATCGGCATTTGTAAATAAATAACCGCACGAACACGGAGTCTTTAGTTTAAAGGAAAAGAAAAAGGGCTGATTCAAAGCGTAAAGGTGGAAACTCAGTAGTCCCAGTAAGGGGCCTGCTTTAAAACACCGTTAAAAGGAAAAGCAGGGACCAAATAAGGTAGTAAAGTATTTATTTGTTTATTTTAGATTAAACAGTCCTTAGCTTCGGGAGGCAGAACAGTTAAGTGGGCGACGGGTATTGGTTCATTAACGGGGAATACAAACAGTGCAGTGAAGAGCTTATATAAGAAGAGCAAACCCAGAAGAGACAGAGAAAAGAAAAAGTTAACCCCATAAAAGGCAAACAGCAGGCAGCTGAGAGGAGAACAGTACAGGAGCTTAAGGGAAAAGGTGTAAAATATCTGTAGCAGATCTTAGTGTTACCATTTAAGTTAAGAAGAAATTTAATTTTAAGAAAAAAAAATATATAGTTAAGGCAGTTAGTAATCCCAAATCAAATTTTAATAATGAGGCCAGTGAAATGCAAGTCCTGTTGGATGTTGGACTTTAGATGATGGTTTGGAAGAGCCAGTTGTCTATAGGGCTACATCTGCAAGAGATGCAGCTGATCCAGCACCTCGAGCTCAGGGTCGCTGAACTGGAGGAGGAGTTGGCTGACCATGTTGTAATAGAGAATTGGGGACTTGGCCCCAGGTGTCCTTTAGAGATAGTGTGCACCCCTAAGGTGGCGCGAGGAGATTCCAGACCAGACAGGTAGGAAATAGGTGGGTCAGGCGCAAGGCTAAGGTAAAGGGTGCACACTGTCCGATCAACCCCAGAATTAGAAGTGCCTAACTTCACATGTCCTGGCGAGCTGGAGGGGTGACCTGATAATTCTGAGGTGGTAGGTAGGTTGAGGAGCCTAGGGGCTACCCAAAACCAGTTCCCAAAAAGAGAAGGTAGTGATAGTTGGGGACCCAACTTAGGGATTGGCCAGGTTTTCCGGAGAGGGGTCTGATGGCGTGTTGCCTCGGGAGCACAGGGTGGGAGCCCTCCTGAAGGTGGATAGGCTCTTGGCCAGAGCGGGTGGATCCAGTTGTCATTGTCCACTTGGAACAAATGACATACATAAGGGTAGTCTGTCAGTTCCCTGATCCAAATTCAAAGAGTTAGGTCCAACCCGAGGAGCAGAACGATAGGTAGTCTTCTCCAAGTTCTGCCGTGCCAGCCAGTCCAGGTAAGATTGAGGAGATTAGAAGGTTAAACGCTGGCCAAATCTGGTGCAGGGTAAAAGGGGTATAGGTTTATGGGCATTGGGACCCTTTTGGAACAGATGGGACCTGTTCCCTGACGGGTTATCTGAACCGGGGGGGCACCAATGTATTGGGAGGCGATGTGTAGGCTATTTTAGGATTGTTTAAAACTAGGGAATGGGGGCAGGGGGTTTAGGACAGGCCAGATTTAGATCTATACATGGAAGAACAAACAATGGGGTAGAAATAAAATGCTAGTAAATGTAAATTTTAAGCAAACACGAAAGATAGAAGGATTAACACATTAAAAATAGCTTGCCTTAATGCTAGAAGTATCAAAAATAAGGTAAGGGAGTTGGAGTTGTATGTAGCAGAGCACAATTATGATATTATAGCAATAACGGAAACCTCAAATAACAAAGATGGGGGATGAGTGGCATAGGAACACTTTTTAGAAGGATAGACAGAACAGAAAAGGAGGTGGGGTCTGTTTATGCCAAACAGGAATTAAAATGTAAATCATCTTCAGTTGGATGATGAGCCCCATCTTAGTGAGGGGCATGTGGCTTCCTTGGAAAAAATATTAGGGAAAAGGTCTCATTTAGGAGGTGTTATAGACCACCCAATTCAGACAGTAATTTCAACACACATCTTTTTTGTAATATCAAAAGGCAGTTTTAAGGGATATTATAGTCATGGGGACTTTAATTATCCAAATATTAACTGGGATAACCTTTTCAGATGGAGGAGCACAAGAGCAGGAGTTTTGAAGTAATCGGCGACTGTTTTTACACAGCATGTTAAAGCACCAACAAGGTGAAGCCTATCTGGATTTAGTATTCTGTAATAATCAGGATAGAATTGAGGGTGTAGAGGTGATTGAACCACTAGGTCAAGGACCATAATGTAATACAATTCTCAGTATTTGTAAGTAAGATGCAAAGACTAAAATTGTTGTTGAACTTTGTAGGGCTAATTTGATAGATGACAAAGTCTAAGAGGATAGACTGGGATAAGCTTTTTAAATGGAGACAGTCGAGGAGCTGTGGAACAGGTTTAAAATGTTTTACATGTAATGCAGGACAGATACATACCTAAATTTAAGTAATAGGAAACTAAAAAAATCTCCAATGGATTAATAAAGATTTAAAAAGAAGGCAAAGGAAAAACTGCTGTATAAGGATATAGACTATGACTGCAAAGAGAACCGGAGGCCGATGAGAAAATGGGGGGCAACCATTAAGAAGGATATCAGGGAGGCAAAGACAGTTGGAGAGGAATATAGAGATAGGGCGAAAAAAAGACCCCAAGAGATTCTTTCAGTATTTTAGAGTAAAAGAACAAGTTAAGGAGGAGGTCAAGTTCATCAGGAATAGTAAAGGGGGAAATTTAAAAAATACAGACAATGAAATAGCAGATGCCCAAACTTACATTTTTCTGAGGTGTTACAAGTGAGCAAGTGGATAACCTGCCAGAGGTAAACGCAACTACTAAGGAGGTACTGAGGGGTTTGGAAATTGTAGAGGGAGAAGTGCTGCTCAGATTAAAAAAGATAAAATCAAACAAATCACCAGGCCCAGATAATATTTATCCTTGGGTTTTTAAGGGGGCTAGTGAGTACATATATAAACCCTTTACACACATTTTAGGAAGTCACTGTGCACTGGGGAGATTCCAAGGACTGGAAATGGCAAAATCATCCCATTATATAAAAGGTGACAGGCGATCCAAGCAACTATAGGGCCAGTAAAACTTATAAGCATCACAGGAAAAAATGGAAGGAATTATTAGGGTAAGATTGAGCAACACAGACAAGGAAGGAGTTATTCTGAAAAGTCAGCGAGTTCGAAGGGGAGGTCGTTTTTTCTAAATTTGGAATTCTATGAGGAGGCAACAAAGGATACGATCAAAGTGGAGCTTAGTATTATTTATCTGGACTTTCAGAAAGATTGATAAGGTGCCACATGAGAGTTGGCATCAAGTTAAAAAGAAGTGGGAATTCAGGGTGATGTTTTTAGATGGTAGAATTGGTCAGACACAGGAAGGAGGGTGATGGTGAGGGAAACCCCATCAGAACTGGCGATGTTATGAGTGGTGTTCACAGGGTAGTGCTTTGGGCCGTTTTTTTAAATATATAAATGATTTAGATAGGGAAAATAATAAAATTTGGTTGCAGGGGGATACCAAGATAGGTGGATTAGCAGATAATTTGAACCTATATATTACAGAAGGACTTGGGTAGCATACAGGCTTGGGAGATTTTTGGCAGATGAAATTTAATGTCAGTAAATGTAAAGTATTACACATAGGAAGTAAAAATATTAGGTTTGAATACACAATGAGGTCGAAAATCGAGAGTACATTTTATGAGAAGGATTTAGGAGTCATGTGGGCCCAAGCTATCAACTCCAAACAGTGTTAGAAGCCATTTAAAAAGGCTAACAGAATGAGGTTATATAGCACATCTGTGGAGTACAAGTCCAAGGAGGTTATGTCAACCTTTATAATGCACTGGGTGAGGCCTCACTTTAGTACTGTGTGCAGTTTTTGGGCTCCAGGCTACAAAAAGGACATAGCAGCAATTAGAAAGGTCCAGAGAAGAGCGACTAGGCTGATTCCAGGTCTACAGGGGTTGAATTATGAGGAAAGATTAAAAAAGCTGAGCCTTTCAGTTTAAGAAGATTAAGAGGTGACATGATTGAAGTGTTTAAAATTAGAAGGAATTAGTACAGTGGATCGAGACTTGTATTTTAAAATGAGCTCATCAAGAACACGGACACAGTTGGGAAAATTGTTATGGTAAATTTACAAACATTAGGAAATTTTTCACAAAAGAACGAAGACACTGGAATAAGTTACCAAGTAGTGTGGTAGAAGACGTAAGGGACTTTCAAAACTCACTTGATGTTTTTTTGAGGAAGCAAGTGGGGTAGGACTGGCGAGCTTTGTTGGGCTGAATGGCTTGTTCTCGCTAGATTGTTCTAATTTAACCACAGAGAGATAATTTGATGAGCCACAGCATGAAGCTATGGGAAAGAGAGTGGATTAGGTTAAATGAAGGATGATTAGTGAGCAGCAGTAGGGGTTTTATGTCAAGAAAGAGCACCCCAGATGGGTTTGCCTGAGGGGTGTTATGGAAGTATAGAGAGGCCAGAAGGGGTTTTGCTTTGTGGACCCAGGAAAAATATATGAAAGGTGCCTCGAGAGAGTTGTGGATTGTATGAGGAAATCGGGATGGATAGAAGATGTCAGGGGGTTAGGATATGTACAAAGGGAAAGTGTGACTGTGGTGGGGGGTCTGCGGTAGAGTGACAGATGAATTCAAGGTGGAGGTGGGATTACATGAGGGATCATCTCTGGCCTTTCTTATTTGCAATGGTGATGGACAGGTTGGGCAGACAGATTAGACAGGACCCCCGTGGACTATGATGTTTGCTGATGACATTGTGATATAGCGATAGTAAGGAGCAGGTTGAGGAGACCCTGAGGTGGGGATATGCTCAAAAGGAAGGAATGAAGGTGTAGAACCAAGACAGAACATGTGTGTAAATGAGAGGGAGGTCAGTGGAATGGTGAGGGGTGCAGGCAAAAGTTGGCAATGGTGGATGAGTTAATACTGGGATCAAAAAGAGAGAATGGGATTGGGAAGAGAGGGAAAGAGACTGCAGGCAGGGTGGAAAAGGGTGGAGAAGAGGTCAGGGGGTGATTTGTCAACAGGACGATAGTGAGACCAGCTAGTTATATGGATTGGAGATGGGCACTGGGCCAGAAAGTAGGAAACAGAGCTGGAGTAGAGAAGAAAGATCTAAGATTTGCATTGGGTGTGACAAGGATGGGTAAAATTAGAAATAAGTACATTAGAGGTCAGCCGTTGAACAGTTGGGAGCAAAGTCAGAGAGAGGACTGGTTAGTTTTGGATAGGGGGAGAGATGCTGAGGGTTTTTGGGAGAAGGATAAAGATAGTTCCTCGGCAAAGAGAAAAGAGAAGGCCTAAGAGAAGGTTTATGGATGTGATGAGGGGGAATGCAGGTGATGGTGTAACAAAAACAAGATGCAAGACAGAAAGATATGGAAGAAGATGATCCGCTGTGATTTTAACGGAGCACCAACAAGAAGAAGGTTTCTCCTTTTTTGCAGCAAACTGCCAGAATGGGCTCTGATTTCTATAAAAATCTAGAAAATAGTTGAAAAGAAAAAGGAATATGGTGTATAATAAGACTACAACGCTTTCCATTTCATCATCAGTAGCCTTAAAAAATGACTCAGATGGGATTGTGGAATGTCAAATGAAGCAAGACTTGGGCATGCTTCAGAAGAGCAGGAAAGAAGGCAAACAATTGCCAAAAAGACACTTGAACATTAGGAAAAAGGGGGGCAGCGAGGAAATAGAAATATCAAGGATGAAACAAAGCCCAAATCCTTCTCCGAGTTCCAGTTCCATTCCTTTGGAATACAAGTATTTATAACAAATGATTCACTTTTTCTTTCAGTAGAAAGGATAGGTAACATCCATTAAAATAATAAACATGAACCCACCTGATTAAAACCTTTCACTATGGTTTTCCTGTCAAGGTGAGAAACAGTCAGGAGTTATACCTGTTATCTCAACACAGTGGAACGAATCCTAGTGCAGCTGTTGCTGTTTCCCTGGGCCCCCAATTAACCTTTTTCTTTTTTTTTTCTCTGTTCATTATGGACTCTATAATTATCCAGGCTAACAGTTTAATGTTTACACTCCCAAGCTTTCAACACTATGTTTTTTAAGGATATTTAACCAGGTAATTTGTATATTGACTTTCAGATAGATTAAAGAATGGTTGTGATTTATGAGTAAACATAAACACAAGAAGGTCATTTTCACTGGAAACAAGGAAAGGATTTTTTGGAAGAAAAAGAAACCAAGGGAAAGGTTTTTTTTTTTTTTTTTTTTTTTTTTTTTTTTTTTTTTTTTTTTTTTTTTTTTTTTTTTTTTTTTTTTTTTTTTTTTTTTTTTTTTTTTTAAAAAAAAAAAAAAAAAAAAAAAAAAAAAAAAAAAAAAAAAAAAAAAAAAAAAAAAAAAAAAAAAAAAAAAAAAAAAAAAAAAAAAAAAAAAAAAAAAAAAAAAAAAAAAATTTAAAAAATAACCCACCTATTAAAAACCTTTCTTTTTTGGGTCGTCGGGTTTTGAGCGAAAACCTTTAAAAAAAAAGCTTTGCTGCTCCCCGGGCCCCCCTTAATTTTTTCTTTTCTTTTCTCTGTTCATTTGGACCAAATTACCCGGGGAAAATTTAATTTTCCCCCCTTTTTTAAAAAAATTGTTTTTTAAGGATTAACCGGGTAATTTGTATATTGATTTTCAGATATTTTTAAAGAAGGTTTTTTTGGAAAATAAAAAAGAAGGTCTTTTCACTGGAAACAAGTGAAAATTATAGGGTGCATTTCTGGTTACAAACAGGGCAAAACTGCAAGGAAAAAGCAACATAAAAACAGAAAAGCGTTGTTTAGGAAATGGGAATAATTTAAAATGGTAGCTAGATTTAAAGTAAAAGGTTTAAGGTGGTACTGTGACACCCTGGTTTGCACGCCCTCACACCTTCTGGAGCTTGAGTTTAAAACTTCCCCTTCACTTTGCATGTAATTTTAATTTGTTCCATTTGGCTTTTTGATCATCCCTGTGGCTTGGTTTGCTGATTACTTTAAATTGGCTCAGTATAAATGAGTGTGGCTGTAGTGAGGGACCTTGTCACAGAGGTCGGGTCCTTGTCCTGTCGGGACGCCCTTCACTGTATGGACTGGAGGAGCAAGCCTGGTCAGAGCAGTACCTCCCAAGACGCTGGATGGCAGCCCTTTTGGGGCAGTGGTGCCCCCCAGATTCCTTAAAACCCTGTTGGGATCTGGGGTGCCGCCCAAAGGGGTGCTGTAGTGGTTCCTGAGCCTGTGTGAGAGTGCCGCCACACCTGGAAGTGCAGTCAGAAATAGGTCACGAACCACTTCACACTTCCGGGTGGGCTGTAAAGGAGCCAGCAGCCACCACTGCAGGAGCCAGAGTCAGAGGAGGAAGACAACGCTTGCTGGTAGGAGTGGCGTGAAGAGATTGTTTGTGCTTGTGCTTTTGGTCTTTGTGGAACTGTGTTATGCCTTTTGGGACATAGGAAGATGTGCCCACAGGTGAAAAGAAAAAAAGTTTAATTCTTTAAGTGTGCCTCCGTATTTGTCTGTGCCCGGGGCAGATATTGATATAGCCCTTTTGTGCATACTTATTCTTTTGTTGTAACTAATGTTCAGGATTGGCTCCAAGATCCAAGTAGATTTGAAATGGATGGATGGGAAAATTGACTTACCATTAGAATATTTAAAAATCACTCTATTTGAAAAAAATTACAAAAAAAATTTAAAAAAAAAAATTTAATTTAATTTTCTTTTAAAC
>NW_024380311.1:0-46794 GCF_016835505.1 Polypterus senegalus
GACCTGTCGTTTCAAAAATCTAAAAATTTTTGTTGACTTGTCCATCTATCGAGATTTGCAGGAGCTTGTTTGGATCAGTGGAGAGGAAACTTAATGCTCTAACAAGCTTCTCTGATTGTGTGTGACCTAGAAACTGGAGTCCAAATAATGCACAACTACCTTTCTTCATTATCACTCCAGTACCGCACAAAGCACATCCATCTGCTCGGTCTGTGTTATTTTGTTGAGGCATTCATCAAATGAAATGGTATAGCAGTTGGACTGTCTAATGTCTTTCACCAGCTTGTCTCTGAAATATGGTGCAAGGCCAAAACACATCAGATACGCTGCTTTGGTTGCACCACATGAGAATTTTTGGGCAATTTCACTATCTGGAAACATCAGGTGAAACAATGAACCCATATCTGAACATGAATTGAAAGAATATTTGGAAAGGGCCACTTTAATCACCCTAGCTGGATCTCTGCTTCTAAAACAGCTTCATTTGAAAAATGAGCTCCGATTGTGGTGTAGCTGAGGTGGAGTTACAGAAGTTGATGGCTGGACCTCGCTGCTTCCTTGACTCTCTGATTCTGCTGCCTGTCTGCTAGCTTCAGAATTTTGGGAGGTGGGAGATTGATTGATGAAATCAGTCAGCGTGGTCCTGTGCCTTGACCTGACATGACCTCCTTGTGTCCCTGTGCTTTGGCATGGCTTTTAACAGCAGAAATGCCCATGTTGCATTAAATACAGTAATGTACAAAAATGTAGGCTAAATAGAAATACTGATCCAGTAAAGATTTTCTGTAGGCTAACTGTGGTAAACTTAATGTGAAAGCATACCCATATAATTCCTGTAGAGGAGCTAACGCTTTGTGGAATATTGGAAGCAAGCTAGAATAAGAAGTTGAGCCAGGAGCTGTTAAGCGTGTTCAGTTGTGCAAATAACGGCACAAGCCAAGTAATATTCATGCTCGGTTGCAAGGATATCACACGAACACGAACCTACACAAACACACAAGAACAGGCATTTAGATGTAGGCTTCAAGTAGCCTAAGCCCTATTTGTTTAAAATGAAAGCAGTAGCTCTTAGTCTAATTCTTTTTAAGACTGTTATCGTGTTCGTGCGATTTTAGGTTTGGTTCACTGAATTTATTTGCTTAACAGTGGGACCACGTAGGCCTACAAAATGATTTTAGATTGATTAAGCAATTTCCTCCGGGATCAATAAAGTATTCTGATTCTGATTACCGTCATTAGACAATTAGCACTATGCTAACACCTAATGGGAATTGCCATTAACAGGCTAACAGAAATTAGCATCGCCAATTTACTTGACATGTTTAATATGCGACCTGGGTCCACATCAGACGGTATGAAGTAACAAAACTGTCAGTTGCACCATATGCACTGTGGTCATACTTACAGTCATGCACTCAGCAGAAATTTCAAGTGATGAACTGATGTTCTGTTGTTCTCCTGTCAGCTACTGACGAGCTAGAGCAACGAGGGTCAAAACTCAAATATAATTGCCTATACATGTCTCAGTAGGTGGAGACATTGCGCAGCAGAGGCCGCGACGTAGCTCAGCTGTCATCATATCTAGACTTACGAACAGCAAGCTGTTTCAAACAGAAAAATTAAAAAGTGAAAACAGAAATAAAATTCCAGGACAAGAAAGATTATTTCCAGGACATCTGCCATTTCGATCAGTTTCCAGGTCATTTCAAATGACTGGAAAATAACCCTCAAAATGTTCAGGTTTTCCAGGACGCTGGGAACCCTGACTGTAACCAATACACATGCATAAGCATGTTACATACTCAACGCTATGCAAATCACTTGTTAACTTTGTCTAATTTGAAGAGGAAAAGTTTCTCTGAAACTTTTTGTTTGCTTTTCTTAAAAAAAGTGCACAAGCAAAGGTAAATAAAAGTATTACTTTACAACTTTAGCAAATTTACCATAATTTTGATAGCTTTAATAAAAACCTCTAGGATATTAAAATATCATTTTTATAGTCAATTTTGCATTATTTTAATTTATCTGTGTTTACTGTTTAAAGCAGATACATTTAGTACTTATGTAAAATGGTTGCCTTTTTTATGCCTGTTAAACAAAAATACCAAGTATTTATGAATTTAAAAAGTTTATATTCGCTTTAATGTATCTATATGCTTTAGTTTGTTCTATTACTATTTATTTGGCTTTTTTTATAGTGACCTTTATTTGTGTCGTAATATTAGTTCATTTAAATATAGACTGACTACCAATTAGTAACTGCCATCCTAAAACACTATCCTTATCGTCTGAAAAAATAAATCAATAAATACAAATATCTGTCCTCATTAGTAGTGATACATAAAATACTGTACTTGTAGCGACTTCAACAACAGTAGTATGACCCGTTCCTAGTAAGCGCGACCTGCTTTCTTGTGTTTTCTTTCTTCGTGTAAACACTCGTTTTGCTATAATAATAATGGTGATGATTATATTAACCCAAAAGATAAAATATAAAAAGAACACTCACTTTTATGTTTTGCCAGGAGCTAACAACACTCGGTACGCCTGGAGCTCTCTCGCTGCGCGCAAATCACAACACGCCGCTGCCAAACTGAACTTCCCGCCTGCCTAAATCGAGCGAAAGCGCAGCGTTCCCGGCAGCACGCGGGCTCAGCTCTGTAATAAGGGAAACTGTCAGAGGTCGCTCAAACATCGCCAAATTAGAAGTGGTGAGAAGTCGAAGATCGTCGGCTTTAGTGTGGTCAAAGCTGATGCATTTTGTTTTCAGATCTTCGCAGCTAATCTCGAACGCGGTCTGTTTTCGGGCTGATGGCAACAAAACATTTCAGGCGATCTGAATCGCTGCTGGTAACTGAGATTTACTTGTTGCTCAACTTGCTAGTGTCGTAACAACAGCCAATGTAATTCCTCTTTAGTTTTTGTTACGAGGGAGGTAAATTCAAGAGGAGAAAATAATAGAACCTGAAAAAGAGTGCAAATGAGGGAAAGTCTGTCGTCACATTCATGTGCTGTACCACTACCAGGCATCAGAAAAAGCCATTCTGACGGAAATTTTTTGAATCAGTGTGCCAGCGTCAGACGTCTTGACTGTGGATAATCATAATCCTCCTTCCATCCATTATCCAAGCCGCTATATCCTAACAACAAGGTCACGGGGGTCTGCTGGAGCCAATCCCAGCCAACACAGGCAAGGCAGGAAACAAACCCCGGGCAGGGCTCCAGCCCACCTCAGGGCGCACACACCAAGCACAATTTACAATTGTCAATGCCCCTAACCTGCATGTCTTTTGGACTGTGGGAGGAAAACCCACGTGAGGCACAAGGAGAACATGCAAACTCCACAAAGGGAGGACTCCAGGAAGCCACCCTAGGTCTCCTTATTGAGGCATCAGCGTTATTCCACTGCGCCATCATGCTGCCCCATAGCCATCCTGCTGTCTGATAAATTTTAAAACAAAAAAAAAAAACCAGTAAGCTTAGCATCAAAATGTTGCACTGTGACGAGCCTGCTTACTTTTGGAAATACTGTAACTTTCACCAAGGCTGTCTTAACAGCTTTATAGTAAAAGCAGTGCACTGGGGCCCATACCTACACAACCACTCAGCAAGTCACAACATACATAGATTCACATTGGACCCCTATGCTCATGGGACCCCGGGCAACTGCCCAGCGTGCCCTTTGTGTTAAGAGGGCCCTGACTTACACCAAAGTGCAGTGCGTTGATAACGAGCTATTCATGAAACAAAAGTTGTCATTTATTAACTTGGGAATTTCTTCTCCTTTTACCTTGAGTATGAGTGGAAGTTCACCTGTTAATAATCAGAGGATAGACAGAGAAGAGAGGACATGCGGTTTCCAGTACATCAAATGATGTGGCCAGAGTCACATATTAGTAGACCTGCTTGCTGCCCGTTCTTCTGTTGTACCATCTGTGTGACCAGAGGAAAAAAAAAGCACTACCATGTTACCACAAGATAGGAAGGAGTCCCAGAGAAAGACACCAGAAAGCCACAATTCCAGCTGGCGAGGTCTGGTGTGAAAAAAAACCTGGTTGGCAATATGCCCTTTTCACTCTAATTGCTAGAGAGATGGTGACTCAGCAGATGTCAGCAATGACAAACCTTCTATTCGTTTTCTATTTTTACTATTAAATATACATTTATTTTGTTACACATACATGAGTAGAAGACATTCTCAGAGGTGGTATAGTAAGTGTAATTTCACCCCAGGTCAAGAGTAAGCACTATCTTAGTTCTTTGCTGGCCCAAAACCTCCTGCAAAAATATGTGAAATCTGAGATTATTGTAGTTTTCCACCCATAAGAGCAAAAGCTGCACCATAAATTAAACCAACATATTACATGTAATATGCACTCTGCTGCAGTGTTAAATATTCCTCTTCATTCCTACAGTCATTCTTAACTTAATTAAAAAAGTAAAATAAGTGTGCCTTAGGCATAATTAATAAAAGTCTAGCTTAATAAAAGTTATAGGCACACTTAATAAAACAAAAAAGAAATACTTATTAAAAGATTTACATAGTACAAGTCATAGGCATTGTGACAACGGGTTCCACTTCATGCTCCCATCCGGTAATGTCACCGATGAGCTAGGCAGTGAGGCACAACGAAGCAAGGGGATGGTGCAAGAAGTGCAAAGTGCTTTTATTTTAAAACAGCAACAAACAAAAAGAAGTCAAAGTGTTCAAATAAATAAAGTGCAGTGCTTCCCAAAAAAGTCATTGAATAAATAATCCATAAAAATAGGTGAAATCACGGAGGTTAAAATCCATTAGAAAAAAAAACCTTTAAAAAAAACGAGGCTAAAACAGTGGCTAGGAGCAGTCTTTTTAAAAACCACCACTGGTCACTCCCCTGCTTCTCCCATCCAGGCTATGCACCAGGAGAGTCACCCTACATGCAGCTGACCTTCTTCTGCATGACTGGTCTGGTGGCCTCCCGATTCCTGGCTTCGTTTAGCCCTGCTAGACCGAGACTTGGCTTCCCCCCAACGGCCAGGACACTCATGCTGGGGATTCTACTCCAAATCTCAGACTCCCGCTGTCTTCGCTGTAGCGAGTCAACCTGCTTCTGGTCACTCCTGCTCCCAAGAAGCGCTCAGCAGGAGCGACCACTACCATCGGCCCTCGGGTGTCGGCCAAACACCCCACTTGGGCTCGCCTCTTCCAGCTGCCTGCATACAGCGCGAGCCTGCGCTTGCTCGCTCTCCTTCTCTCCTGCACCAGCTTTCCTCTACCTGCTTTCAGCCACCTTCCTCTCCTGCAACCTCCGTCCATGTTTTTTGTTTTTTGTTTGTTTGTTTGTTTGTTGTTTTTTTGCGTTTTTTTCTCCCTTGCTAGCCGCCTCGCGCTTCTATTTATCACGGAACGTGTGGATCAGCTGTGGCAATCAGCAGCTCCCGGGAACAATTACAGATGCGGACAATTCCTTACTTGTGCACTTAAGCGAAGATCGCCCGTATCACAAACTCCCCAGGAACCGCTTGACCACACACACACCACGCCCCCTCACTAAGCTGCAAGGGAGGCGATTATTTCTTTTAAAAAGTGGCCTTTGGACATGAGCCGTGGACCCACTACACCATAGGCATACATAATAAAATTCTCTCAAGATACCAACCCAGCATCTTATCTGTAATCCAGATTGTTGCATAGTGGTTAGCATTGCAGTTTGGGCATTAGGGCTCACATGTACTCTGTACATCTGAGAACAAATCTGACCCACACTGATTACGCTATATGATATATTTTGTCAAATCAAAACCTTGCATTTTTTAAAGAGACAAATCCATTAATCACCTGCACATGATTACTAGGATCACAATAGTAGAAAACACTTGGAGGTTGTACACAGTTCAATATAAGAAAAATACAGGGGAGACAGAAATCGGTGCAGAGCTTTGGAGATCTGCAGATGAATCCTTTAAAGAAAATGCAGATTATGCAATATAGTTCATGTAAGCTGATGTTGTTGAGTATATGAATGACAGAAGGAGAATGAAGGAAAACATTGTGTTTGCATAAGTAAAAGTAATTAATAACATTAACTGATAATATGATGAGGCAATTCTGCTGTAGGCTCACATGCCATTGCAGAGTTGTTAGTTGCATATCAATATGTTTCTGAATCGTGAAAATAGTATATTTCAGTGATGTTTTTTGCATGACAATTCTGGTGGGGCCACAGGGTCCTGAGATGGAGAAAGAGAAACTGTTAGAATGGCTGTGCCATACTGAGAAGCAGTGCACACTCTGTATGTGAGCATGTATGTGAGTGTTTGGAAGGGGTGTCAAATACTTAAAGAGCAGAACTTAAGAGACTCTGCTCCTGTGCAGGCAGTATGATTAAAGCTTTGGATTTCAAACCCTGAGGATGTGGGTTCAAATGCTGCTATTGACACTGTACAACCATGGTCAAGTCACTTGAACTGCCTGTGCTCCGATTGGAAAACCAAAAGAAATATGACCAATTTTGTGATAAATGTTGTAAGTCAGCTTGGACAAAGGTGTCGGTCAAATAAGAAAATGTAACACTACAACTGTAAATGCTTATCTCCGTTGGCCTATGCATATGGCTGCTGACAAGCCTCAAAATGGATCGGCTCAAGGAGATAAGGAAAAGTGAGTGCAGATCATGTTGTGTCTGACCCCAAGTGAAAATTGTGAAGCAGAGCCTGTGGCATGAATATGCAGACAGGGAAAATGTTGAGAAAAAGTTGCTTGGAGCTGCATGGAAGTAGTCGTGGAAGATCAGAGTAGTTCTAGTGACTTTGGAGGATGACAAAGAAAGGAGACAGGCTCCAGTAAACATCATTTGAGGGAGCAAGGAGAGGTACAATGTATTAGGCTACCAACACCAGTGATGATAAAATGTCAATTGAATAACACCATAAACAATCACATGCAATAATAATCTATCAAAATATTTTCACATAGTACAACCACCAATATCGATATTATATACTAAATGCCTCAAACCAGAAAGTTAAACAAATATTGAGACATTTTTAACTTTTGTTCAGTGGGCAAAATGCTAAATACTATTGCACAATTTGATTCACAATTATGATGATGATGACGATTCCAAATTAGCAAGATGTACAAATTCATGCATTGCTTAAACTGTATCACTAAAAATCAACCAATGGGTCACTTCAGGCTCCAGGGCAGTATTGTAACATTCAAGATACTCATATGCACACATGAGCAAAGGTATGTGACATTGCATCATCCAAGATCCTGCCCCAGCAACCCAGAATCAGTCTGGCAGCACTGGGCACAAAGAAACTTTAACATATTCCAAAAAAACATATTTCTAGATAAGAAATTGCATTTTGAATATAATGGAAAATTGGAAAAATTAATTTATGATGACTGAGTTGACTTTGCTGTAAACATCACATTCAGCTATTGAGATAATTTACTGTCTATTTAATTTTTGTAGAATAGCTCCATCTGCTGGAAAATGGGTGGTCCTCTGTGCTGAATTCATAAATACTACTTATATAAATGTATGCATAATATAATGGCAATTACTAAGACTCACAATTGATTGTTTTCAGTTTTTACATTTCTTACCTTACCCAAGATTTATTTAAGCAAAATCTCTTACTGTTAAGTTTTCAAAGTCCAATCTAACTGCTGGTTCCTCTTCAATGGAGATCGTATGCAATCCAGTCAATTTCTTTTGAGGCATAGCTATTCTGAAAATAAAAAATAAACCCAGAACTCTATTTTTGTCAGAGTTGTGAAAAAAACATTGTCCCATTGCAATTTAACCCCGTAGAGTGGTCCAGATGACATACCTATGGAAGCATGAAGGTGTTTAGGTGAGGTGGCAGTGGAGTTTTTGACCAAATTGTTTAATGGAATCTTGGAAAGTGAGAGGATGCCTGAGGAGTGGACAAAAAGTGTACTGGTGCCGAAATTTAAGAATAAGGGTATGTACAGGACTGCAGTAACTACAGGGGAATAAAATTGATGAGCCACAGCATGAAGTTATGGGAGAAAGTAGTGGAAGCTCAGTTAAGAGGTGAGGTGATGATTAGTGAGCAGCAGTATGGTTTCATGTCAAAAAAGAGCACCACAGATGCAATGTTTGCTCAGAGGATGTTGATGGAGAAGTTCAGAAGGCCAGAAGGAGTTGCATTGTATCTTTGTGGACCTGGAGAAAGCATATGACTAGGTGCCTCGAGAGGAGCTGTGGTATTGTATAAGGAAGTCGGGAGTGGCAGAGAAGTACGTAAGAGTTGTACAGGACATGTACAGTGTGACAGTGGTGAGGTCTGCGGTAGGAGCGATGGATACATTCAGCGTGGAGGTGGGATTCCATCAGGGATCGGCTCTGAGCCCTTTCTTATTTGCAATGGTGATGGACAGGTTGACAGACAAAATTAGACAGGAGTCCCCGTGGACTATGATGTTTGCTGATGACATTGTGATCTGTAGCAATAGTAGGGAGCAGGTTGAGGAGACCCTGGAGAGGTGGGGATATGCTCGAGAGGAGAGGAATGAAGGTTAGTAGGGACAAGACAGAATACATGTGTGTAAATGAGAGGGAGATCAGAGGAATGGTGAGGATGCAGGGAGTAGACTTGGCGAAGCTGGATGAGTTTACATACTTGGGATCAACAGTACAGAGTAATGGGGATTGTGGAAGAGAGGTGAAAAAGAGAGTGCAGGCAGGGTGGAATGGGTGGAGAAGAGTGTAAGGAGTAATTTGTGACAGACGGGTATCAGCAAGAGTGAAAGGGAAGGTCTACAGGACGGTAGTGAGACCAGCTATGTTATATGGGTTGGAGGTGGCAGAGTTAAAGATGTTAAGATCTGCACTGGTTGTAATGAGGATGGATAGGATTAGAAATGAGTACATTAGAGGGTCAGCTCAAGTTGGACGGTTGGGAGACAAAGTCAGAGTGACGAGATTGGGATTGTTTGAACATGTGCAGAGGGGAGATGCTGGATGTATTGGGAGTAGGATGCTAAGGATAGAGCTGCCAGGGAAGAGGAAAATAGGAAGGCCTAAGCAAAGGTTTATGGATGTGGTGAGAGAGGACATGCAGGTGATGGGTGTAACAGAACAAGATGCAGAGGACAGAAAGATATGGAAGAAGATGATCCGCTGTGGAAACCCCTAATGGGAGCAGCTGAAAGAAGAAGAGGAGTTTCTTTTAAACATCAAAATTTACCCTGTCCAGTGTAACAGAGGTGAGAGTGTCAGGTTTGCCTGTGAATTTGAGTGTTTGCCCATTGGGTTGGGCAAAAATCAAATGGAGTTCAAATGTGGAATTTATCTTTTACATTTACTGCATTTACTGTTGTATAACTTTTAAAATATTGGATCTTAATGTTAAAATAGATTGTGTGAATAAGCACCTGCAAGCAGGTTGCTAACTTTGGCCTTGTGAGATATTAGAGTAGAAATTATAACAATCTGTTCTGTTTTTTTCTGGAATTTAGTAAGAACTCATTAATATAATCCTAAAGGAAGCACCCAGTGTGCTGAACCTTTTCATTTGCTGTTTTATCTTAAATAAACATCTTTTCTAGAAGGGGCTCCGTAATACCTCTCCTTTACTCGGTCAGGGTTTTAATGCTGAGTTTCATGAATTGCCTTTGTAACATACTATTGAACTTTCCGTACTATTTTGATTTAATTGAGTTGTATTTTGCTATTATCTTTAAAAATAAAAAATGAAATCAGTTTAACAAAGTGTACAGCTAGTTGACAACACAAAGGAGTTGCCAGCCACAACTGTATTTAACAGTATTCCTCCTAAGAATTTAATATTGGATTTCTAGTAAACTGAACCCACTTCATCTAAACTTTTCTTGATGACACATTTTCTGTTCCAGCAGCATGAGACACAAGGCAGGCATTAAATGGACTGACCTCAAGACCAAGGACTCCAACAGAGCTCTCACTATACAAACACGGTGGCCAGACGCACAGGCTGACAGATTCTCAAACAAAAAAACTTGTAGTGATGAAGTGCTGTAGTGCATTAGGAAACACAAGTTGCAGTGTATCTGTTGGGATATTGATAAAGGCAGAAATTTCAAAATTGATGTTCAAACCAGAGAAATAAGGTGCAATGCCCTACACAATCCCCCCTCACGCCGGTCCCAGGGCTTTTGCCCAAGTTCCCATACTCAAGAGAGAGAGACCTGCTAGTAGTAGGCCAGTCAGGAACCTCTAGCCCACAAAGTGGCAGCAGACACTTTCGGATGAGAAGGACTAGGACCATTTTTCTGCTGCTGAAATCTCAAAACTGAAACTTGAACTTTGCATGCATTTTTTCTTTGTTTTTCTTATTCTATTATATTATTATTCTGACAAAGACATTTTGTGTTCAGTTTTTTGGTTCTTTTGGCATGGCACCAGCTGTATTGTACAGCCTCTATGTCCATTGACAGTCAAATGACAAGAAGGTCACTATAAACGATGACAGCACACATTTCCTGGTATCTATGTTTTAAATTGGAGGCAGAACATTTTGTCTGTCAAGCATTTTTTACATTGACATTCAGGGAAAGGATGCATTAGTATTTTTGACTTTGATTTTTGAAATAACATTTTGTGGCCTTAGCACTTAGTTTTTCTAATCTTCTTATTATTATTAGGGCCCACGATTTACCGCGGGCCGCGGAATTTATTGTTTTTCAGCGGTAAAACGCCACAACGCGGAATTAACCTAACTGCCGCGGAAAATACCAAATCTGAATGAAATCTCACCTTTTGAGGCATATTGATATTAGTATGATTAGTTTTGATTACTTCTTTAAGTTCTTTCTTTAGCCTATTGCATCATCTCATTAATATCTCGTTTGTTGCTACTGAAATCAAACACAGTGGAGCTACAGTCCAGTTAAAGAAGCTGTCGGCATTGCTGCAAAGTACTGATAAACTTAGCGAGCTGATAGCTGAACTTGAATTTGTATCTGTTCACTGCCAGCCAATTATGAACACTCTGACTTCTTTTGAGGCACAGTCATTCATGGCTGTCGATGTCTACAACAAAGTGTCTGACTTACTGTCTTGCCTGAAATCGTCTGAATTTCCAATTGCAACCAGCAGCTGTGAAGATGCAAAGCACAATGCTGCTGCTAAACTTGAAGAATATTTTGTGCGAATCAAACAGCCGGCAATAGACCTGTGAGAATACCTGATCCACGACAGGTACCACTCTTATTGAAGAATTTTGCTGATCATGCACAATCAGTGCCAACAATGATGGCTGAAGCAGATAAATGGCAAGCTTATCTGGACATAGCATCTTGTGAAGTAATTCCAGCTGATATCAGTGCTTTTTGGTGTGCCTTAGAGGACAGACTGCCTCGCTTAGCAGCTCTTGCTAAAGTTTATATTGCGTTGCCGATCTCTTCTGTTGATGTGGAACGTTCGTTCTCAAAATATGGATCGGTGTTGTCACCACTGCGATATTCTCTGTCACAAGAAAACCTACAAGCTTACAGTGCCGTTTTCTTCAACAATAAATAAACAATAACTTTAGAAATGTTATTCGATAGTTTGTTGAGAATAATATTGTAACAACCCGGCAGCAAGCTGGCGGAGTGACGCTCATGGGTAATTTATGTAAATAGTTTTGGGGAAATTATGGGTAATTTATAAAAAGCTTATTGTATGTCGAATTTACGTATTGTCATTTGTGTTGTAAATAATGGTGTGTTTGTATTTAATTGGTTGGGTGGGTTTGGGTCGCCGTCCGGGGTTATTTATTTTGTAAAAAGTACCAATTTATTGAAATGTGTCTTCGTGCTTGACCTTGGCAATGGCGCAATAATGTTGAGCTTTTGTTTCTGACTATCTTCTGTAATAAAAAGATACAACAGGACAGAGCTGTTTTATTGCTAAGATTTTATCTAAGCAAACTACGAGACACTCGAGTCGTGCGTGTATGGGGCACGAGTGTTCTCTTTCTTAAAGAGCTGGGTGCAGTTGCGTGCATGACGCTGGCAAGCGCTAGCCGACAGCTTCGAGAGGTGCACGGCAGAGTTCGCTCGAAATCTTAAAGACTCCTCCACGGGTCGCTACATTGGTGTCAGAAGTGGGAGACCAGGCTGTTTAGAAGACGCCGTCATGGAACAGAGTCTTGAAGAAATAGAGCGTGCCATCTCGGGAAAATAGCGGTATGTTGGAGCCTGATCAGCAGAACTGCACGGAGAAAAGGACAAACTGGCCTGAGGGTGCCAGTATTCCCCGGACAGTGTTGCGATCTTCTAGGCACGGCGGAATGAACCTGTAGCTGCCATAGCGACACCCCAAATCACCAGTCGGCCGGTCCTCCCCACACGGTCACCCGCTAAGCTGCCACGATACAGCGGGTTGACGCCCCTGGAGCCATACCTTGCACAAGTGGATCTGGCTGCTCTTCACAATGGTTGGAGCTGCGAGGAAGCTGCAACACACTTGGCCCTTGCCTTGGAGGGTCCCGCACTTCAGGTACTCATCGACCTGCCGCCTGAGGAGTGTCGTGATCTTCAGGCCCTCACCGATGCTCTCACCCGTCGCTTTGGACAGAGAACCTCAGCGGAACACAGCAGGGAGGAGCTGACAAACCGACATCGGCGTGAAGGTGAGAGTGTGGGAGCATTTGCAGCTGACATCAGGGTCTATGTACGGAAAGGTTACCCTACTTTCTCGACAGCAGCAAGGGAAGAACTCAGTCTTCATGCTTTCCTGCGGGCCTTGCACCAGAGCGTCTTCGTCAGCATGTCTGTCTGTGCCCAGACATTTGAGCGAGGCACTACGGGAGGCTGAACGGGCTGAAGAGGTACTACAGTTTGGGTCTCCGGCACGTCAATCATCACGCCCAAGCCGGCTATCGAGAGCAGTTGAGCGAGCGGTAGAAAGGGACCAGCCTGAGGGTGTGGAGGTCAGTGCGCCCAGCCATCATCAATTCCCCGACAGAGACAAAGATCGGACCGCTGTTTCCGCGCGGAGAACCAGGGCATTTTGCCAGGGACTGCCCTGCTCCAAGTCCCCTGCCTCGTACAACATCACCTTCGGGAAACGACTTGAGTGAGGCCGTGAGGGACCCTCGCTCCAATTTTCAGCATCCCTCCGCAATGACTGCCCTAAAGTGGGGCGCTGTGGGTTTTCAGGTGGACTATACCTAGACTGCATTATAGACGGACGGCCATGCAGTGCCTTAGTGGACACGGGGTCCACTATTTGTCTATTACAGAGAGGAGTGTTGCCCGAAACAGCTGGTCCTCTTCCAAAAGACTGGACTCCTTCTAACATCGAACTGCGCACGGTTACGGGTGAACGGACAAAAATGCCCGGAAAGAAACTATTGACTGTAGTAGTAGGGACGAGCCAGACCAGCCACGAATTCTGGCTCATGGACATTAAAGACAAATGCATAATTGGGTTAGACTTGCTGGCCCACTGGGGAGCATGTGTTGATGTGTCCAGGGCCATCCTCTGCGAGGTAATGAGACTGTGTCGCTCCAATCGGGCTGGAATCATCCTGGAAGGGCTGTTAGCTTGGATTTGCCTGGACACCACGGCTCACCGGCTCCCGACCGTTGTTCGGAAGATGCAGGGACTGAAGAGGACCCCAGGAGAGTATTGCAGCTCAGACCAGTGCTCCCCAACGGTTTTCCTCACACGACCACCCATCCACTGAGACGGTTGCTGCTGTGGAGGAATTGGGCCATCGAAGTGGTGAACAGCTGAGCACGCCACAGCAGGAGCAACTCCAGAAAGTATTGAACGACTTTGTGGACATTTTTGGCTCGAGAAGAGGACTGCACCAGAACCTCGTTAGTCAAACACCACATTGACACTGGCCACGCCGCCCCCATTCGGTTGCGCCCCCACAGATTGCCTCTTGCAAAACGCCAAGCTGCCGAAGAATTGATTCGCGAGATGGTAACCAACGACATCATTGAGCCTTCTGACAGTCCTGGCCGCACCCATGGTCATGGTGCGGAAGAAAACGGGGGGTTGGCGCCCTTGTGTGGACTTTCGTAAATTAAATGCAGTCACTCGAAAAGACTCTTACCCATTGCCTCGCATCGATGATGCATTGGACTATGTGGCTGGATCCCGTTGGTTCAGCACTTTGGACTTGCGCAGTGGATATTGGCAGGTAGAACTGGCAGCAGAGGACCGACCCAAAACTGCATTCACCATCGGACAAGGGCTGTGGCAGTTTAAGGTAATGCCGTTTGGACTTTGTAATGCGCCGGCCACGTTTGAAAGACTAATGGAGCGGGTCCTAAAGACATTCCCCGAACCCGTTGTGTGGTCTATTTAGATGACCTGCTGATTCATGCCAGAGACTTTGACCAGGCGGTGCACAATTTAAGGGAGGTCCTGACCGCCATTCAGTAGCGCCGGGTTGCGGTTAAACCCTGAGAAATGCAATCTTCTCCCGACAGACTCAGTTTCTAGGGCACGCGTAATCAGCGTGGGGTGGCTACAGACCCAGCGAAGGTGACTGCCGTGAGCAACTGGCCCCACCAGCCAATATCACTGAACTGCGGAGCTTTTGGGTTTAGCCTCCTACTACGAAGATTAGTAAAAACTTTGCGACCATTGCCAGCCCTTTGCACCGACTAGCGAGTAAGGGCCAACAGTTTGGGTGGACGGAGGACTGCACAGCCGCTTCCAACAGTTAAAGGCTGCCCTCGCAGCGCCTGTCCTGGCGTACCCTGACCCCAACCAACCTTTTGTGGTGGACACTGGCGCTAGCAATGTGGGGATTGGGGCCGTGCTCTCACAGAAGGGGAGGCTGGAGAAAGAGTGATAGCTTATTACAGCTGCAGCCTCAGTCGACGGAGAGGAATTACTGTGTCACTCGGCGGGAACTGTTGGCAGTGATCCTAGCGATGCGGCACTTTCGGCCCTACCTATTGGGCACTAGGTTCACACTGCGGACTGACCATGCTAGCCTCACCTGGATGTTGAATTTCAGGCAACCAGAGGGCCAGGTGGCAAGGTGGATGGAGATTCTACAAGAATATGACTTTGAGATACAGCACCGACGGGCGGCAGCATGCCAACGCTGATGCCCTCTCCAGGCGTCCATGCCTCAGCAATGAATGTCGATATTGCGCCGACAGGAAGAAAGGGGCTGGGGCCATCGTCGCATCCGCAAGGATAGATGACACTGTTGGAGTAGGGGAGCCGTACACTATTGACCAATTGAGGCAGTTACAGGCGACGATCAAGCACTAGAAAAGGTAAAGGGCTGGTTGGAGACACAAGAACGTCCCGACTGGCAAACCGTGTCGTCACAGGGGCCTGAACTCAAAATACTCCACTCTCAGTTGGGCAACTTGGAGTTGCACGATGGCGTAATCTACAGGCGGTGGCACGCACCCGGGGGAGGAATTGACCGGCTACAACTACTGGTTCCCCAGGCTTTGCGCCGAGGTCCTCCGATGGGTCCACGGAGCGGCTGGATCCGGACATTACGGGAACGCTAAGACAGTGCGTCGACTACGGCAGCGGTTTTATTGGCCGGGTGTCGGCAAGACGCAGAGCTACACGTCCACTGCTGTGACGTCTGCACTGCACAAAAAGGACCTGGTCAAGCGTTCTCAGCGCCATTGCAACGATACCTGGTCGGGCACCCATGGAGAGAATTGGCGTGGACATACTGGGTCCTTTTCCTGTAACGGAAGCCGGAAATCGCTACGTTTTGGTAGCAATGGACTACTTTACCAAATGGCCAGAGGCGTATGCAGTTCCGGATCAGAGTGCCCCACAGCTGCCCAAAACTCGTGGATGAAATGTTCACTCGATTTGGAGTTCGGACGAGCTCCACAGCGATCAGGGCGGAACTTTGAGAGCCGTTTGTTCAGGGAGGTGTGTCAGCGACTGGGGGTGAAAAAGACCCGGACCACCCCCCTTCACCCACAAAGTGATGGATTGGTCGGCGATTTAATCGCACCCTGGCCACTCAACTGGCAATTCTGACCAGTCAACACCAGCGGGACTGGGACCAACATTTGCCTTTGGTCCTATGGGCATATCGGACAGCAGTGCAGGAGTCGAGCCAATGCCAGCGGGCTGATGTTTGGAAGGGAACTACGCACGCCGGTGGAATTAGTGTTTGGCTCACCCCCTGAGCCTGAGATTATTGGTGGGCCCGAAATGGATTATTTTAGACGGCTAAAAGAGCGGCTGGACACCGTTCATCGACTGGCCAGGGAGGCCCTGGAGGGAGCTGGAGCACGCCAAAACGGGCTTATGACTCGGGCTCATGGCCCGGCGCTGAAGCCAGGGGACAAAGTGTGGGTATTTTGCCCAACGGAAACGGGATTGTCCCCAAAACTAGCCCACCATTGGCAAGGACCGGGAGAAATATTGGACAAAATATCGGAGGTAGTTTTCCGAGTCCGAATGCCTGGACGAGGCAGACGGGTGGTGCTGCACAAGGACCGTTTAGCACCATACCACCCACTGGCCCCAGAGCAACAACAACTCGAAAATATAAGCGGTTCTCCAACCTCCACCCCCGGCACCGAGTCAGACATTGACAGGACTGAGCCCGACACCAGTGATGGCACCTCCGGCAGGACAAAGCGTGTCCGTCGACGGCCAGGACATTTACGTGATTTTATCTGTGATGAGTAGGGTTGTGGGGACACTAACCCTCTTAGGAGGGGGCTGTGTAACAACCCGGCAGCAAGCGCTGGCGGAGTGACGCCTCATGGGTAATTTATGTAAATAGTTTGCGGGAAATTATGGGTAATTTATAAAAAGCTTATTGTATGTCGTAATTTACGTATTGTCATTTGTGTTGTAAATAATGGTGTGTTTGTATTTAATTGGTTGGGTGGGTTTGGGTTATCGCCGTCCGGGGGTTATTTATTTTGTAAAAAGTACCAATTTATTGAAATGTGTCTTCGTGCTTGACCTTGGCAATGGCCGCGCAATAATGTTGAGCTTTTGTTTCTGACTATCTTCTGTAATAAAAAGATACAACAGGACAGAGCTGTTTTATTGCTAAGATTTTATCTAAGCAAACTACCGAGACACTCGAGTCGGCGGTGTATGGGGCACGAGTGTTCTCTTTCTTAAAGAGCTGGGTGCAGCGTGCATGACGCTGGCAAGCCGCTAGCCGACAGCTTCGAGAGGTGCACGGCAGAGTTCGGCTCGAAATCTTAAAAGACTCCTCCACGGGTCGCTACAATATTATGCCTACATATGTTTCAGCATTGTTTGCCTAAAGCAAATCTGCGGATTAAAATGTGTGGATGTGAATGCTTTGATATACCTATTTGATTAGTATTATGAATTATGATTGATTATTATTAAGGAGTTAGAATAAGAAAAATTGCTTTAATTTTGCTTGGGTTACGAATTAGTCTTATGGAGTTCTGGTATTGCATTTGCCGTGCGCTGCATGCATGAATTTAAAAAACATGCCTCGGAATTTATGATTTCTTGGCACAGTAAATCGTGGGCCCTACTTATTATTAATGTTTTGCATTGTTTTTGGCTTTTCAGTCCTGCCTGTTCCAAAGTACCTTTCAAACAATCGTCATCTACTGGTATCACCGTTTTGCTGTTGTGGCCCTCTACAGCCCCGCCCGAAAGTGCAATTAGCAACAGGTGATCAAGCACTTGGAGCACTTCCGGGTGGGCTATTAAAAGGGCCAGCATCCACCACTCAGGAGCCAGAATCGGGAGGAAGAGGACAAGGTTGCCTGGGAGGAGTGGTGGTGCCAGAGGAGAAGTGTTTTGTGTTGCCTTTAGTGCTTTTGGGACTGTGTATTGCCTGTGGGTTCACGGGAAGACATGCCCCACCAGGTGAAGAAAATTAAAAGTCTTTGTGCTTTTACACGTGCCTCTGGGTCAGTCTGTGCTGGGCCGGGCACAATATAGCACCTTTTACCACACTGTTTATTTTCCAATAATATAAGGTTTCATGGAGATTATCTAAAAGAAGATGTTTAATACTCGAATACTCCACCCAAAAAATGATATTTTTATAAGTTACTTATGCCATGTTATTTACAGCGATTGAAGAGGAAAAGAAATGAATCTCAAAGGCTAAAGTTTGTATGAAAAGCTGCAGTCAATGGAGAAAGTTCTAGTTTGTTGTTCCTGTAGCAATAGTAGATTGTGACAGATTTTGACAGTTGAATAGTATGTCTACTGTTACAAAACACATTACATCTCAGCCTCTAGTTTTGACAGGAAGTTTACAGTATATGGCAATTCAGGTTTCATATTTCTAAAAATAGCAACTCTTCTAAACAGACACAACATTTTTTTCTGTTTTCATATAATTACTTGAAATTGTACTCAGAGCAGATTAGATGAAGAGGTTTTCACAACACTAGGGCAACTCGGATGCATATATTAGTCACTGATACATAACAATAGGTCATTAATTGCTTTTTCGGTTTTAATAAGATTTAGAAAGCACCAGTGACAACACTAGTGACAGCGTTTATGAGAAAACCATTAAAGCTCACCATTCTGAAGTGCAATTGAGGTTTCAAATGCGTTTTAATGCCTCTGTTGCTTGGTAAACAGGTCCTTTCTTTGTTCTTCATGTGTGTTGTTTTCAGCATTCATTTGCTGTCATTAAATTATCATAAATTTCTTTTTCGCTGAAGTTACTTTTACTTTCAGAGGAGCTAATATATCAAATGCTGTTTCTAAGGGGAGCCATGATCATATGTCAGCTGATGTATTTTTCTTGAGATCGGAATTACTCATAGTATAAATTAATTTTTATATATTGTTGCTATCTTAATGTGGTAATAATTAGATATAACACATGACTGTATTATCATTTTGACCAAAAAGAAAAACATTTTTTTTAATGTTATGGTTGTTCATTTCTGATCTTTCTGAATGTTAAAATCACCCATGAAAGTTGCAAACCACACCTATCAAGAAGGGGTGTATATAAAGTATAGAATTGTGCACATTTGTTTTTTAATATGTAACATTAGGTCTTTTAAACATGTATCCATTACCTAGATTATATAAAGCAACTTGTAGATAATCATTTAAAGTCTAAATCTTACAAGATGTTTTACATTTATTCATTTAGCAATTGATTTTATTGAAATGAATTTACAATTAAGGTCAACATATCGGTATTAACATTAGGTAGGAATTTGTTTTAAAACACTTGTTAGAAGACTAGGTTATTAAGATTGACCAAAACAAGTAACAATCCTTTTGATCTTAAAAGTAAACAACCATTAAATCAATTAAAGCACAAAACTAGTTAACCCTATACTACTAAAAGGACCTAGCATCAAAACCAATAGCAATTAGGAAATTATCCTGGAAAACAAGAAAATCTCCAAACATTTCTTGAACACAATGAGCAGCTCATTCTACCAGTGAGAGGCTATGCATGAAGAGTCTGAATTGCAGTTTGATGCCATGTGGCAATGGTATCATTAGACATCATTCATTAGTAGATCTAAGTGGGAATTAGTTTAGGGCCTCCAAATAAGTAGGAGTTGAACCACTGACTGAACGGTAGGCAAGCATCAATAGCTTGAACCTGACATGTGCTGTTACAGAGAGGCAGTGGAATGACCAGAGGAAGGGACTGACATGAGCCCATCTCAACTGGTTTAAAATATAATATGCCAAAGCATTTTGGAGCATCTACACTTGCTTAACAGTACATGCCAGTACCCCTGCCTTTAAGGAGCGGAAGTAATCAAGGACCTTAATTAAGGGTTGGATGCTCTGGCTCTATACATATCTTTGGTTATTGATGGGGCCTGTTTTCTTTTAAATAGATTTTAAAGGCTCCAATTTCTATTTAACTGTTTGTCAAGAAAGGGAATTTATGGCTCATGGTTGATTTCTGGGGTGTAAAGGAGAGTTCAGAGGTTGTTGAGAGGCCTATGAGCTTCTGGGGCAGGTTGAAGATGGTGGTGAAGGCAGTGCTGTTGTTTACAATGGCATTTATTTGGTCTGGGATGCAGGGGCTGTAGAAGAGCAGCTTTCCCTACACTCTCCCTCCCCTTCCCCTTTATATACCCCCTTCTTTGTCTACATGACATTTATGGTATAGACATTACCTTCCTGCAGGAAACCTGACTGATGACCAAAGCTGTGCTTCTCACTTTCTGTCCCATCTAAGTAGTGTGAAGCAACTACACTCATGCAACATAAACTTGCAATTCAAATTCTTGGATCAGGCACAGAAGGAAACCTTGCATTCTGCACTTTATACAGTGCCCTCCATAATGTTTAGGTCAAACGCACATTTTTTCTTTGATTTACCCCTCTGCTCCACAGTTTAAACATACAAATCAAACAATTCATATGTGATTAAAGTGTGCATTGCTGACTTTAATTTAAGGATTTTTCCATATATTTTGGTCTCATCATGTAGTAATTACAACCCTTTTTATACATGGTCCCCCCATTTCAGGGCACCTTGGACAATTGGGGTCACAGATGTTTATGATTACTCAGGTGTGTTTCATTGCTTCATTAGTGCAGACATAAGATACCTAGGAGGGCACTGTATCCCCTTACTTCACATCAACACTCATTTTTTTTCCATTTCTAAACAATAAGCCCTTAAATTTAATGAAATATTCATTTATTTTACATGCCAATACTTTAAACTCTATATCAGACTGTGTCTCATTTTATTGCTTACTCTCTGGGAGGTCTGGCTTGCTATTCCCTCCCTATCAGACCACAAATGTGCCCTGTCCCAGTTTTATTTTCCTTCATCACCAACTTATTCAGCTCATTGAAAGTTTAATTTATCATTGTTCCATGACACTGTTTTCTGCCAAAGGTTATCTGCTACCCTGGAGAAGCTCATTAATAGTATTGCTGGTTCTGTGAAGTATCTTGCATTTGTTTGAATGGCAGCGAAGATGGCAATTTGTGATTTCACAATCGTTTAAGTTTTTGATGCACTCTCATAGGCATACAATCTCAGAACTGAAAGCACATCACTGTTATGATTTGACTGAATCATGGAACTCAAAAAAAAAAGAAGTTAAAGAGTCACCCATGCCACCCTCATTGTACGTATTTCACAATTATTTGTTTTTACCTGTTCTTTTCTGTACAATTCTTAAAATGTTCAATTCATTTCATGGGCCAAGTAAATGTTCAGCCTGTTAGAAGTCTTTGCTCTTTGTAATAAGTTAAAGTAAAACACGATTCAGTGTTAGAACTTTAAGGTCTGGCTATGACTTTCGGAGTAAAGCTGTAGCAGACCTACCTGCATTGAGCTTTCAATTAATGGACAAATGAGTGAAGAAGGGGACATGTCCTGAACAACAAAAAGACAGTAAACGGTGGGGTCTGTGGAAAAATGTTTAAAATGCTTTGACTGATTTGATTGATATTTGGTGATCTTATAAGAAAGGAAAATTAGCTGACCCATATTTTTTTATTTGTCACTAATAATGTTGTAACATGTAGACTAAGCTAATGTACCTCATACCTTTTTTTACTCAGAGCTGAAAAAGATAAATTGCGGAGATCAATGGGGCTGATGACAAGTGAAGAATAGGAGACGTACAGGATATTGGGAGTGGGTAATGTAATGCAATCATAGGTGTGACTTTGCTATATACGCTAGGGTGGCTCAGTTAACAAGTCCCCCATGACCTCAACAGAAAGGGTCTGCATCTGCACATATAGTTCACAATATTATTTCTTTTCGCTTGTTCTCTAATACTCTATATAGCCTTACTTTTCTCATGTTTTGAACCTCACCCCTTTTTAAAAAGTTTTTTCTGGTTTTCTACATTTGAGACTGCCATGTCTTCTTTCTTGTACCCTTGAAAACATACAGTTACAGGGAGAAAACAAATCACAGTACTGAAATTTACCCCTTTTGGCCTTTAGGGTACTGGCACTTCTCAAAAAGCAACCTCAAACTCACTCTAATATACATTCTCATGTGCAGGCTTTGAAAGGCAATTACACCTCCTGCCCTCCAAAATGGTTTACATCTACATTTTAGTCTACAGACTTTAATTAACCTAAGATTTTTTAAGAAGCTTGTTTCAGAGGAATGATTATATCTTGCCTGAAAAAGGGGCTTGAGTTGCCTCGAAAGCTTGCACATTGTAATCTTTTTAGTTAGCCAATAAAAGGTGTAATTTCACTTGACTTACTTTTTATTAATACTTGGAATCTTTAGTAGGCTGGAATCTTGAGATCTTGATGTGTACTCTGGTTTTGTACTAATAAATTCAGTTAGGTAAGCAGGGCCTTAGTCATTTCAGAATGAGGATTTTGAAATTGGCTCTAAGCTTTACTAAGTGCCAAGACTTCAGAACAGGAGTGATGTGGCCTTACTTTCAAGTTCATGTAATGATTATTGCAGCAGCATTTTCAATTAATTGAAACATCTTGAACAGTCAGTGAATAATACAGGGCAGTAGTATCCTTCACATTTAAAACTCGCCTTAGTTCTTCAACTTTTTTAAGATGGAAAAACACGTTTTAAATAGTTTTGTAATGTGTTTTATAAACAACATGCTAGTGGTGCCTGCTAATATAATTAAACCAATGCTGAATCTAACTGAGTTAAAAAGTGACAAAATAAATAAACTGCATTTTGGTTTCTTTTGTATTCAGAGACATGTAGTTCTTATTCATCCACTGTTTTAATTCACTGACACAATTATAAAAGGACCCCATCAGAGAAACATCATTGCAGTCTAAAGGGAATATATAGCTGGGTGTCAACTACATACTAGTGAAAACTAATGTTATGTTTTTTAATGACAGTTCCCAATGGAGGCATGTAAAGTGAAAATAGTAAGGGTCGCAGTACTGAGCCCTGATGGACTCACTATATTTAACTTCTGGATAAAATGACAGAATACTGTCAGCGCATTTCTGTGTGTACTGAAAGTGATTTGATAAATGTGAACTAAAACATGTAAGCACAGTGCCTGAGAGCCCAATATAATTTTCCAGCCAATGTATTAAAAGAATATTCAGCGGTGTCAAATGCCACACTTAAATCTACCAACATGATTACTGCTGAATTTCCTTCATCAGAGGATATTAGAATGTTGTTTAGAACATGGGTTAGCTCCGGTGTTATACTGTGACCAATGCAGAAGGTGGATTGAATCTGCTTGTTTTCTCAACCTTTATTGAGCTGAAGGCAGCCCTTAGACTGTGATAGGCAGGTGGCCCCGCCTCTTGAGGAACCACCATCAAAACACAACTAAACAGAACAAGAAGAGATAGATACATAGCAACTAAATAGTACTCAGAAGACATGAAAAAATACACCATATAATAAATCAGAAACAATAATAAAATACATAAACACCTATAAAACCATAACACAAATACTTTTTCAAGTATTTTGGAAAAAAGGGTAATTTTGAAATTTTTTTTTAGTAATTGTCTAATATCTGACACTTTAGTTTTGGTACTGCAAAACTGCATCCATTACTCATTTATCACTGTATAACAAGACCGTAACAAACACTTCTTTGGGTCTTCATAATAATTATAAAGAATCCATAAAGTGTTGTCACAAACTCCACAAAGAGCCATAGCAAGGTTTGGGGCAGCCACCTGTATATTTGGTTTCCTGGCTGCAAATTGCAAATAAATGATAGCACTGCTGTGCACAAAACCGAGTCCAACACAGAACTGAGTGAATAGGAAAAAGGTGGATGCTTTTAAAGGGGAAGACAGGAAGTGAGGTCAAAGGGGTTGGGCTCATAAGGGTCTTCAGCCATAGGCTCAAGCCTGGACATGACATCACAGGGGCCGGAGCCGGCAAGGTCTTCTTCCATAGGCTCAGACCCGGAAGTGACGTCAAGAGGGCCAGTTGGAATTTCCCATGAATGGTCTACAGGCAAAGGAGAAAAAGAGTCAGAGCACTCTGCCACATCCCGGTCTGATTTGAAATTGGCCTCATTCAAGCCCTTTAGCTGCCTCCCATGCACACGTGCGTGACAGTGTTTATTCATTTCTGCAATGTGACCTGCTAACAAAACTTCACTGTGAAGTGGTCTGACGTGGCTTAACTGAGATATTTGTCTCTTGATATTACATATTGTCATGATTGCATGTCTGAAGGCAAACTTCAAGGCTTGTCTGAGGTAAGCACTACCACTCTGGGGCACCATGGGGTGTGATCACTAACTCCCATATCCCTCTTATCACCCACAGCTCAGAGAAAACTCCCACTGAGGGCAACTGACCATGCCCCTTTGAGTCTGGGAGTTATAAAAACTGGGCTACTCTTAAGAGATAATCTAACCACATAACAGAACTCTGACCCCGTTACTGGACTGCTCTTCAGAACATATCATTTTGAAACCAGTGGTTAAACTTTGTTTTGTTAATCTTTTGTGCTATCATGCACCTGATAATTTCAGTTCGTTTTTGCTTTACAAGTAAACGGGATGACCCGCTGGCACCCCAACATTTTTTGAGTCCTGTCCTCCCCACCAATAACAATATTTATTATAAGACCTGTGAATTCTTTATATTAACAAGTAATTTTACCATCATGTCAATATGTTGCACTGGACAGAGATGAATAACCGATCTACAGATGTTGTATAAGTGTTATGAAGATCAAGAGAAGCCTTTGTTAAGGTCTTGTTACATAAGACTAAATGAGCAATAGATGCATTAATGCAGTACCTAACCTAAAATGTTACTTACATGTTTAGTGCATCAGGATCTTTTCCATTCAGTTATGAACTATCAATAACACTAAGAACAGGTGCTGCCTAAAATAGCCTGTAGTCATTATTCTCAGTAATCTTGATTTAATTCCCCATATTACCTTGTATGAGACTCAGCATTAAATCTGTTTGTAGTTTGATGACATTTTGTTCTTCCTAAAGAATGCCCCCTCCTACCTGTCACATGTGCTTAGCTTATTTTGTTCTAATGAGAGCCTGAATGTCTTCAAAAGTAATTGATTTATGTTTGCCCTTCCTCCCTTAAATGTGTCCTGCTCTCAGTCCTTCTTTTTGTTAGCTCTTCCACTATTGAACTCCATTAAATATCAGGGTATCAACTTATCCTTTCCTCTACATTAGATTGGTTTATTAAATTATAAATTGCATATTTACAAGAGTGTATAAGGTTCTCTTATCTTTGGGCCTCCTGTACATGACCGGCCATTATTAAAATTAATATTGTCAAAACTTTCATTTTTTATCCAGGACACTCCCAAACCCAGACACTCAGACTCCTCGCTCAGACTCTCAAGATCCCAGATCAGAACCTAAATTGACTTTGCAAAGATCACAGCATCATCAGTAAAGTCAAGATCAGTGAATTTTTCTTCAATAACAGAAACCCCACAGCCGCTGGACCCCATGACCCTGCCCAAAACCCGGTCCATGCAGGCATTTAACAGAGTGGGAGTAAGAACACACCCCTGTCAAACCCCAGGATCAAATGGGATTTTTTTTTTATTTTGCTAATACAATGCTCCCCCTTTCTTTGTCTGGGCTGTATTTAAGTTCTAATTGAATTGATAAAAAACTTCCACTGTAAGTGTAAGATCAGATTCAGAGAGAAGCCTTACAAGATTTGGAATGATACTATTATGAATTTTTCAGTCTATAGAGCATATAAGTCTGATATTGTAAGTCTAGAGTTAGTTGGATCCTCTGGCAGCCCTTCATCTTGGTTCTTTTTGAAACCAACTTTTTTCCCCAGACCCCTCCAATTCCTACCCTTAACTTTTCAAGATTCAAGCAGCATTCTCTTAAATTAGTCCAACACCTCTATATGAAATGGATATACAGCATAAGTTGGAGATTAACTTCCTCTGCTGCCTGTTCTGGCGCCCATGTCTGTGTTTTCCATAGAACCACTTAGTGTGTTGGGGTAACCCTATTCTTCTTCCAGGTTGGCAACAATATGGCATTGGTATACATGGTGATATTTTGACAGCTTGTAACCATTTCTGAGGACCAGATTCTCTGTATTGCCTTGTTCTTTTTTATTTCTATCTCCATTCATTTCACTTCTTAAGCTCAGTGGTGCCTCTCTCTGTCCTATCCTATCTTATCCTTTTTCAGTTCTTGTCGCCAGGATGAAACCTGAAATTGTGATGTACAGAACTTTACATAAAGTCTTCTTTAGTCCTGTAATGATTAATGCAGTCTTGAAACACGTTTTCTGTCTTCACCATTTCTTTCTTAAGATACGATTTTAGAATATTATTTTTGCTTCCCAAAACCCAATACACCACACTCTGAATTTAAAATTAATTCAACTCACAAATGTTTCACTTTGAGCCTTTCTGAGAACCCTTTTTACTTCTCCTGTTTGACTGTGTCTAATTGGTACCATTTTGCATAGGTTAAAGGTATTTCTGTCATCCCTCCATACCTACAATACTCCTTTCACTCCTCATGTATTAATTCTTCAGGACCTTTCAACTGTTTCTTTATCTCTATTCAAGTACAGACTGTTCTGTTTGACCAGATTGCTTCTAACTTGTTCTTACCTTCTGCGGTGGGCTGGTGCCCTGCCCGGAGTTTGTTTCCTGCCTTGCGCCCTGTGTTGGCTGGGATTGGCTCCAGCAGACCCCCGTGACCCTGTAGTTAGGATATAGCGGGTTGGATAATGAATGAATGAATGAATGTTCTTACCTTCCTACCAGAAATCCTGAACTCTCATTTCATCTCTGGAAAAACTAGCTTTTCAAATTTTGCTGGAATGCTCAGCTATTTGGATGAACAAAACAGCTGACCGATTTATTTTGAAGGGATAATTCACAGTAAAATTTGTTTGCAGTCCCCTGGTGGGGTTACCATGGTCCATCACTCACCTAAGCATGTTTCTCTATCAGGCTCCTTTCTTCTGTTACTTTTTTCTTCTGTACATACCTTGCACCTTCACTTACTCCTCTAGTCATATGGACCTCAATGCTCCTTCTAGCTTTTCTGCTTGCACAGAGCTGGGCTGTGGGAGTAGCACCTGGAGAAGGGTGTTCTTATGCTTCCAAACTTCTATGGTTTGACATTGTATGGTAATATTCTGTGTCTGTTTAATTACTAAAGAAAAGATTTCACAATGAATTTGTGTAATGCAAATAACCAAAGCTGTTTAATTTCCAGTTAATATCTGACAAGTAACATTTTAAAGTTACCTGCCTTCATATTTTGAGATATTTGTATATAGGCTATTATGAGCACTATAAATAACATATAACGGCTGGAGATCTATGTTTAATGTGATGTCTAATTATGATCTGATTAAGTATTTTCTAATTTTTCATTTGTAGCTGATTACACAAGTCAGTTTTTAAGACACAGTGATTTTTGACATCAGCCATTAACACACTCTAAGTGGGATCATTCAATCTGCAATTTAAAGATACATGGATGCCTATAAACTTTTGAGATTGCATAAATGACTCTTGCCAGTTAGAGCAAAAAGTTTTGTCAACTGAATTTTCCCCATATTTTTTAAGGCTATGCTTTTAGATTTTTACTTGGCTCTTAAAGAACTTTAGGCTGCTATAGACTCCTTTATATAATAAATATTAACATGTCAAAAACAATTACATTTTTTTTTTTGCTTTTGTGCACATTGACATGAAGGTTCTCTGAGAATATCCAAAACTTTTACTGTTGGTTTTTCATACTGAGCCTATGAGTTTTAATATTCTGATCAGTGGAACCACCACTAATAAGTGATTTGTTTTCAATATCATCATATATAGTAGGTCTCTAAGTGATGACTAACCGTGCTGGGCATAAACTGTTAAACTGGTGTCAAGGGTCTCTTCTATCTGTGATGCAGCCACTCTGTGACTGAAAAGGAGCTTCTAATTATGGCTGCTCCTTGACTACACTGGGACCTGAAAACATTGAAGCTGTATCTGAAGTGGCTCTGGATGGATCTGGGTGTACTGGACCAGGGATGTTGCCACCCAGCACACCAGACGTGTTTGGAGGCTGCCTCCCCATGTCTATCCACTGCTCTGGCCTTCTGGCTGGGCAAGATTCTTCTATTAAATCCCACCGTGACGCCACTCTGTCCAGGTTGGCACTGTGTGTCCCGCTTCTGACTATCTACTGTACTAGCAACCTGGAAAGGCAAGTAAACAAGGTCTGTGGCACACCAATCCATCCTGGCCATCCACTACACTACATAGCAATGCAAACTTTCAGAGTGTGGCATCAGAACGTTCTCTCAGAGCTTTTAGCTGTCCTACCCACCCACCCACTGAAAGAACTACAAAACTAAAAACTGCAATAGAAGAATCTTGCCCAGCCAGAAGGCCAAAGCAGTGGATAGATATGGGGAGGCAGCCTCCAAATACGTCTGGTGTGCTGGGTGGCAACATCCCTAGTCCAGTACACTCAGATCCATACCTACAAGGCATACTGGGAATTGTAGTCCCATGGGGCAAGGGGTGGCTACTTCTACTTCCTGCTTCCTGTGGGGCTTCCGCTTTACAAGTGCAGGTACGTGGGTCTGGTATAAAGGAGGTCACTCAACCTCACCCAGGAGAGTTGAAATGTGGAGTTAGAGGACAAAGCACATCTGGAGGACAAAGAGAGAGAGACAAGAAGATTCCATTGTTGAAATTGTGTTAGTGAATACTTGTGTTGAAGAAAACACCTGTGGAAGATACTTTTTCATAATAAAATTTACTTTATTTGAACCCTGTGTATGTGCACTTGTGTCTGAAGTCTGGGGCTCTGGGAAACCCCCAGAGTAGTCATTGTTGGCAGGAAGAGAAGGAGACACTCAACAGCTGGTTTTGAAAAGCTCAGATATGCAGTAAATTAATGCAGCCTGGTGAAGGTTAACATTTAAAGCATTTGTCAGTCTCACACACTCAGTAGGTTGTTTGTTTCATTGATTTGCTCCTAGCTTGGTCAGTTGGAGATTCTGCCACTACTTTTCTAAATCCTGATTTGTGCATAATTATTTTTAAAAACTGTGCCTATATTTATCAGGCATATCTTTGAAACTGCACTATACACCTGACTAGGATAAGAATTTGTCCTACCTCAGAGTAGAACATGGGAAGTAATTACAATCAATCCTACTTTCAGTCCCAGAGAAGTAGGAGTTCGTATTTGAGAGTAAAGAACATCACATTTTACAGCAAAGTTTGCTGTAAACGCGTGCTGATGATGACCTTTGTGCTAAGGCTCCACCACAAAGATGATCATTATCATCATAATAATAATAATAATAGATAATAATCATCATCATTAAAGTACTAGGAGAAGAAGAAGAACCAGAAGGGAAACATAACAAAGCAGGTTTCTGTGCTAAGTTGCTACTTGATTGCAACAATTTCAAGAATAATACTGTTAACAAGCACCAAGATGAAAAGACTGAGACCCACACACCAAATGAGAGTTAAGCCCGATAATGGGCATGTTTCAAAGTCAAAGTCAAAATGAACTTTATTGTCATCTCAACCATCCATCCATCCATCCATCCATTTCCTAACCTACAAGTATACAGATAGACGAAATTGTGAAGCTCAGGATCCACAGTGTAACAACATGATGTGCAAATAGTAAATTAAAAATAGAATAAAAATTTTAAAATTTTAAATTTAAACACAAACAAGACAAGACATTGTGCAAAGATAGGACAAACAAGTAGCATCAATATTGATGTGTAAGATATGTAATATAATAAATAAATAAATAAATAAATAAATAATAGATATAGATAATACAGAAATTATCAGTGTATGATAATAGTTGTTTAAGACGTGTGTAAACAATGACAGGTCAGAATGTTTCATAGCATAAGGATATCAAGAGTGTCAAAATCCTTAGAGGTCAGTATGAGATTTTCAGTTCTTTTCTACATGCACACTCATCTTAGCAGGATAGTGGTTTTCATGTATAAAAGTTCTGTTTTAGTGGTGGTTGAGGCCGTGTGGAAGGTCCCAGGGGCAGCCTGGTGTTAAGGAGTCTAACAGCTTGGGGTAAACCTCTCCTGCAGCCTCGCAGATTTGGCTTTGAAGCTGCAGTATCTTCTCTTGGATGGCAGAAGTGTGAAAAGTCCATGTGAGGGGTGTAAGGGGTCCTGCACAATGCTGCAGGCCTTACGGACACTGCGCTTGCCATACCAGACAGTGATGCAGCTGGTCAGGACACTCGCTATGGTGCCTCTGTAGAACATGGTGAGGATGGAAGGGGGAAGACGTGCTTGCTTCAGCCACCTCAGTAGGTGTAGTCTCTGCTGGGCTTTCTTGATTAGTGATGAGGTGTTATTTGTCCACGTAAGTTCCTCAGTTAAGTGCACACCGGAATTTGGTACTCCTAACAATCTCCACATCTAAACCGTTGATGCTGAGCAGGATGTGGGCAGGACGTGATTTTCTGAAGTCCACGATTATCTCTTTGTCTTGTCGACATTGAGAGATAGATTGCTGTCTTCACACCATGTGGACAGCCATTTCACCTCATCTCTGTATGCTCTTTCATCATCCCTGCTTATCAGTCCCAGCACCGCCGTATCATCCTCAAAGTTGATGATGTGATTGGTGTTGTGCGTGGCTGTGTAGTCGTGGAGTCAGCAGGGTGAAGAGCAGTGGACTAAGCACACAGCCCTGCAGTGCTCCAGTGCTCAGTGTGATTATGCTTGAAGTGTTGTGGCCCATCCGAAATGACTGGGGCCTCTCTGTCAAGAAGTCCAGGATCCAATTGCAGAGGGTGGTGTTTAGGCCCAACCTGCTCAGTTTTACAACCAGCTTTGGAGGGATGATTGTGTTGAAGGCAGAGCTAAAGTCTATGAAGAGCATCCTGACGTATGTGTCTTTTTTATCCAGATGTGTCAGGGAGATGTGAAGGGCAGAGCATATGGCATCCTCAGTTGACCTGTTTGAGCGGTATGCAAACTGAAGAGGGTCAAGGGAGGCAGGGAGATTAGTTTTTATGTGTGACATGACTAACTTTTCGAAGCACTTCATTATGATTGGTGTGAGTACAACTGGTCGGTAGTCATTCAGGCATGTCACTGATGACTTCTTTGGCACTGGTATGATGGTGGTCGACCTGAAGCATGTTGGGACTGATGACTGGCTCAAAGATGTGTTGAAGATGTCTGTGAGGACACCAGCCAGTTGACTTGCACATTCTTTGAGCACAAGACCAGGTATGTTGTCAGGTCCTGCAGCCTTCCGTGGATTGACTCTGGATAGTCAATGTGAGTCCTCACATCTGTTATGGAGAGACAGAGTGCATGGTCAGTGGAGGGAGGTGTTGCTTTTCTCGCAGGCTCTTTGTTCTGTGCCTCAAACCGTGCAAAGAAGTTGTTCAGCTCATCTGGAAGGGAGGCATCACCATCACTGCTGTGTGGATTGAGCTTGTAGTTTGTAATTGCCTGAACACCCTGCCACATACGACGTGTGTCTCTGGTGCTGCTGAATTGTTTGTTGATCTTCTGCACGTATGCCCACTTAGCTCTCCTTATAGCACGAGACAGGCTGGCTCTGGTCACCCTGAGGGCGGCCTTGTCTCCAGATCTGAAGGCTGCATTTCTGATCTTGAGCAGCTTGTGCACTTCTCTTGTCATCCAGGGCTTTTGGTTGGCTCTTGTGGTAACATCCTTGGTAACAGTAACATCCTCTATGCATTTGGAGATGTAGCCAGTCACAGAGTCTGTGTACTCCTCCAGATTGATGGAGTCACCATCCATAGCAGCCTCTCTGAAAATGTCCCAGTCTGTCAATTCGAAGCAGTCTTGGAGAGCTGAAACCGCACCAACCTGCCACACTCTGATGCTCTTGCGGGCTGGTTTAGTGCGCTTCAGCAGGGACTTGTATGCAGGAACCATAAAACGCCCTGGTGAGGGTGGGGTAGTGCCTTGTAGGCGTCAGGAGCGCTCGTGTAATCATTGTCCAGACAACTTCCCCCTCTAGTTGCAAAGTTCACATTCTGGGAGAATTCTGGAAGAAATGACTTCGAGTTTGGCGTGATTGAAGTCTCCAGCAATAATAAAAAATGCCTCGGGGTGCGTCGTTTGCATTTTGCTGATGATCTCGTAGAGTTCCGCTAGCGCCTGGTTAGCATTTGCGCTAGGCGGGAGGTAGACGGCCACCACCATCACGCAACTGTATTCCCTCGGCAGGTAGAAAGGCCGACACCTTACTGATAAAACCTCTATCAGCGGGGAACAGTGTCGCGCAACTGAGGCAGCGTTCGTACACCACTCTCTGTTCACATAAACACACAGTCCGCCCCCGCGGGTCTTACCGGACAAAGAGGCGTCTCTGTCCGCTCGGAAGATGGTCAGTCCGTCTAGCTGGATGGCCGAGTCTGCAATGTTTTCCTGGAGCCATGTCTCAGTGAAAATAAAGATGCAGCAGTCTCTCATTTCCCACTGCTTGGCCGGCTGCAGCTTTATATAATCCAGCTTGCTGTCCAGCGATCGGACGTTCGCAAGCAGAATAGACGGTATCGCAGGTCTGGTGGGGTTAGTTTTTAGCCTTATGCGAACACCGCCGCGTTTACATCGTTTCTGTTTCCGATCTCTGCGCTTGCGTTTTCGCCAACTCAACTTCTCAGGCTGCCGAAGTAAGCAAAGGCTGCGGAGCGTCTCAGTCACCTCACTGGATATTTCGGCGCAGTTTCTTTGGAAATCTAGCAGGATTTGCCGCTCGTAAATGTATGTCATTGATTAACAATGAATGATCCATGACTATACTTTCAGAAGAATCATCTTTTGAATAGCCAAGTCTATAAATTATGCCACTTTTCCATTGTTCCCAGTCGTCTTGCATGGTCGCATGATATGTCTGTCTAGCTCCACGATTTGCCTCTTATTTTCTGCAAGGCTCTATTTATGCAATGCCCTGGGAGTCTCCACCTGCGTTGTTGATAGTTCCTGGGTTTGTAAAGTGTAATAAAAAATTTCAAGAGTTATCATGGAATGCATTGCCTGCATACCTGTGTAACTTTTGGTTGTCAATCCACCACCATCCAGTACCACTTATCTTCTGGGTAATGTTGGCTACTACAATACAATTTGCATCCTTGACAACCCGTGTGTTGATACTTTGATATCACTTTCAATTCACATATGCATGTTTATCCCAACTTGGGGCAATGATCTTTATGTACATGCCACTTTTCAGCTTACTTTAATATTAACTCACATGGAATCATGGAGAAATGCATGAAACTGCGTATTACTTCACATCTAGTAAAGATGTTCAAAATTTAATGCAAAATCCAAGAAATGATTGGAAGTGGCAAAGCTACATTTTCACCTTGGCCAAAAACAAAGATAATGTAGATGGGGCTAGATAGATGGAGACATCATATAATGCAATTTGTCGCAAATATTAATCCATCTTTGTAAAACTGAAAAAACATTCCACCTTTCCTGAATTGTGCATGCCGATCTCTGCCTGAACCCTATCTTCTGGCAGCTCATAGTGAGTGACAGTAGCTAGTTAGCACAAGCTCTCCTAAATCCTGATGAAGATGAGACTATGTCCCTAAATTATGAAAATTGATAAAATACTATTACTCCTAAGAGTACGACCAAATTAATGTAATTCTGAGATTTTTGAGCAAGTTAAGATGCTGTTTTCCTACTCAGAGTTGCTTGAAAAATATGGGAAATGGTCTATAATTTATTTAAAGAGGTGTGGATTTGGTCCATATCCCATATTCCATATGGCTTGCCCAATGATGTCTAACAGTGAATGACATTACATTACAAGATGAAACAGGGTGTAAGCAGAAGGTCTCAACCTTAATGTAAGAATGCACATTATAGAATGCAGTGGAAAAAGGAGGGCTTCTGCTATTCTGCGTAGCAAGTTCAATGTATTAGGCTTAAATGGGATAGGACTACGTGTTAAGAAACTGCTTCTCTCTACCTAATTTACAAAAGCACGCTAATTTACAGCAGCTCTAGTGCTAGCTTAAGGGAAATATTTAAACATATTGAGCCTTCCCCCAGGGTGGATAAGCCTGTCCAAAACCACCTTCAGACTTCAGGGCTGATTTATTTCCTTCATTAAAAGGGTTAGAGATTTTCTAAAGCTTTAGGCTCAGGGCTATCTCTTGATTTCCTACTCAATTACAGTACTGCAATTGATTCTCCATTTCCATGGATTCGCCTTTGGTCAGCATGAAAACCTCCTGCACAGTAGGCACGATATTAGCCAGAGTTTATATTTTTGTGACTGACTGATGGTGGCTTGAAAATGAGTAGATTTAGCCTTATTCAAAAGAGTTAGGTGTATGCCATCTGAGTCAAAATAACTTTTCTTTTTGTTTTGTTTTTGTCTGGTACTATTTTAATTTGTTTTTTGTTTTTTCTCTTAACAATATAATAGTTGGAATCACAAGTCTGGCACCTGCTCTTACTAGAAATGTATGTAATTTACCCACCCACTTTCAGATCTGTTTAAACAAACAATAAATTCATAGTGGGCCAGAGCCTTTTTCAGACGTATCAGGTGCAACTCTAGATCTATTGCTAATGATGACACAAGTCCATCCCAAAGCACATTTACATACACACCCATCAGCTGTCAGAAACAATGCAGCCATCCAGGAAAACAATGCAGAGGGTGTAGAGTGTATGTGGGCATGTGAGTGAGAGAGATGCACAGAAATGATCAGCACTTAAAGAGCGACACTGATGAGTCCTGTGCTTCTGTTAAATCCAGGGTTGTGGCCCACTGGAGAGTCTTAAAAAGGATCCTGGCTTGGATTGGCTCAAAAAGTTAAGAGAAGTGAGGGCATATGGTGTTGCCACATTTAAGGATCTATGAAAGATTAGAAAGTGGCAGCCATGTTGAAAGGTGATCAAGGAAGGAGATGACCTCCAGTAATTCTTATGTGAAGGAATGACTGCATTTTAAAATTTACTAAGCTGTCAGTACAAGTTATGATAAGATGTCAGTAGAATAATGCCATTAAAAACACACAAAATGAAGATCTATTGGAATATTACTTTTGTCATATAGTACAACCAACACGCATTGAGGAGGATATGGATACTGAATCAGGAATCATTGGGTTTAATTACTAAAGCCTTAACCTCTACACACCTCTGTCTACAAAAGTGAGTATGAGACAGAATGAACCAAGTAAATGAAACTCACAGAAGGTGTAATGTGCATGCTCCACAAAACACGTAGCAGGTAATTACTTGAAAGAGTAGGAAAGACACAACAGAGGCAAAAGTATGTTAATAAGCTCTGTGACTCTATAAAGCACACACCATTAGGCAGTAACCTACTTAAGAAGTCAGCAATATATGGCTGATTGACCCTAACATGCTCA
This sequence comes from Polypterus senegalus, assembly GCF_016835505.1. Lineage (NCBI taxonomy): Eukaryota > Metazoa > Chordata > Cladistia > Polypteriformes > Polypteridae > Polypterus > Polypterus senegalus. The sequence continues at coordinate 35,264 of NW_024380311.1, forward strand.
CCAGTTACTTTATATTGTCAAGCCCTGATAATGGCCAGCAGGGAACATATATGTTGATATTGCTAAAATGGGATCTGGTTTCTTCACCAAGCCCCTGTAACCATTATTAAATCATGTGTTAAAAGATAGGTGGTGCTCTTCAGCCATTACTGAACTCAAAATACATGTTAAAGAGGCCAAAGTCATACAATGGGTTAGTCATTCTGCTACTTTCACAGGAATGTTTTACAGAGGACAGAAGAAGACCATGTTAGTTACATGTGAACAAGTAGTTGATCTGGAGGAGGACCCATTTTGAATCATTTCTTATGTCTTTATGTTATTTATGTTGGTTTCATATTAATTTTCAGTCTTGTAATAGTGTACTGTCTTTTTTAAGGTGATGTTCCATGCTCTTTGTTGGAAGAGCCCTAAGAGGCAGGTACACCCTGATGTCACCTCTTGTATTTCAATGAATACCCCCACCACCACCACCACCACCACCATCCCCAAAGGATACCCCTGTTATATAAGCAAGCTGAGATGGTCCAGGAGTTGTGAATCATTCTTTTAAAGTTGAGTTCAGTGAGCATTATATTTTCTATGTTGTAGTCTCTTGTATTCTTGAATTTTTTTGCCATTGTCTTAATGATTCTAGTTTTTGGTTTGTGTGTTGGAACTTTGTTTAATTACGATTGCCTTTTAGGTAATTCCATTGAGCCTCTTTTTTGATCTTTTATGCTTTTCTTTTTATTTCTAGTTAATAATGTTCCATTTATAAATGTTCTTCAACTGCCATTTTTATGCAACCTGAGGGTTTATGGTTATCCTTCCTCTTGTGGGGCTTTTACTATATTTTTGAGATATTTATAGTGTCACAGATGTACGGGGACACTGCCCGGCCGGGACGCCTGGACAGTCCCCAACTAGGACAATACTTCTCCTCGGCCACGAGAGGGCAGCCGCCCGGGTCTATTTGGGGGCCACAAAGACTGAGCTGGGATGCCCGTGAGAGGACGTGGCCACCGCCAGGGGGCGCCCGGACTGTTGGAGAATCCTGGATGGCAGCACTTCCGCCACACCAGGAAGTGCTGCCAGAAATAATTCCAAGAAGACCCGGAGTGCTTCCAGGTGCTTTCCTGACACTTCCCGCCACACCAGGAAATGACGCCAAGGAGAGCACCTGGGGCTCATCCCGTCAGGATAAAGGGGCGCCTCCTTCCAGACAAGGAGCCAGAGTTGGGAGGAAGGAGACGGCTTGTGAGGAGGAGGAAGGAGGTCGAGAAAGAGAGAGAGAAAGAGAAAGAAAGAAAGAAGAAGAAGAAGAAGAAGAAAGGAAAGAGAGTTGATGAGAGAAGACATTGTGGTTGCAGTGGAAAAAATAAATAAACAAGAGTGTTTTGGACATCCTGGTGTCGGTCTGTCTGTGTCTGGGGGTACGGTTTCCACAATAGTTACAAACTGAGGGTTTATGGTTATCCTTCCTCTTATGAGGCTTTTACTATATTTTTGAGATATTTATAGTTGCTTTGCTAGCTCTCCATTTTTGGGCCTACTCCAGCTAGAGCTGTTAGGTAAACTTAAGAGCCTGGCTGAAGACTGCTGAGCTTTTTTTGTGTAGATAAGGTAAGATTTTGGCCTGCTCCCTAGCTGTTTTACCCATTTCAACATCACGAGGACATTTCAAAGGATTTCAGAGATGACAACTATACTCATGTTAATCCCAAGTCCATTTGTTGTCATTTAAAGATTCCTGCTATTAAATAGGGTATTTTCCTTCTGAGATCCGTACCTTCTCTTTGTTCTAATATGTCTTTAACAATATAACAGTATACACATGAAGGATAATATTTATGATTAGCATAAAGTACAACATGAATGCACTATTAAATTCTATAGTTGTTCTACCTGACTGCTGCACTTTCATTAGAACAAACACTCATCTTCTTAGGCTGCATACCTTTTTCATTAATAATCTACCATCCTCATATCTGTCAAGCTTTTTTCCAAACTTAACCTCCAGAGTCCAGGCTCAGAGGAAACATGACACCACATTGCCTTTATACCCCAGTTGGAGTTTTTTTCTTTTTTTTTTAAAGTCCTCCAATTGTCTTTTTAGAGCTCCCTCTCCTGACTCCAGGTATTCTTGCAAGCCAGGGCTCCAGATGTTTTTTAAGGTCAAGGTGACTGCCACATAGCCTGTTGTCTTCACGATTCCTATGACCATTCAATCATGAGTTAAATGACTGAAAAGGATCTGCTGTCTGAGTGGCAGATATTTAATAACAAACCTAAAACAGTAGTATAACTGAAGAAAAGGTAAAACCACTAAAGGTCTGAAATCAACACGCCTACATTGATGGATCATTCTAAATTTGATTACTTGATCAAAACTGGAAATTCCTAAAGATATTTTCTGCTTTTGAAACCGATTTCTATTCATTTTAATAAAAAATTCAGACACACAAATATGCATTCTAACTGACTTAAATAGCCATTTGCCATAATATCACGGCTTGACAACATGAAGCTTATGTGCCTAGTAGCGCGTGTGGTGTCATAGCAACCAGCACACAAATTGCCAGTGCCTGTACTATAACCAGAATGACAAGGACTTTAAGAAAAATAACAAAAAATGCTTCCATTACTTTTTCAATCCTGACACATATACAGCAGGGGTCCACACATAAACAATGTCCTTGCTGCCCTGCATTGATCTGAGCTTTCATGCCCACTGCCATCCTCTTTCATCTTCTTCTATGAAATACTCACTTGGGTTGTTGGAGCTACTGACCCCTGGCAGTATTGCATCTTCTGTCAAAAACTGTGGAAAAATCCTCCTCAGATAATACAGAATGATATATCATTAATTATTTAACTGAAATTGTTAACCCTTTTGTTATTGCCAACTGAAATACTGGTGTCCCATCTGTCATCAATACCACATCTCTACTAACTATCAATTCCTCTACTCTCATGGGTCAAGATTTTGTTCTTTTTTTGTATCATTGGTTTTCATAATTGTGATAATTCCTTGCTGGCTTGGAACCATGAACATTGCTTCTTAATATTTTCTGGTTTAGTGTGGTTTCATGAACAGATTTTAATTCCACATTATTAAAGTAGATGGCATGTTGAATAAATGAATCCATGGTTCATGGAAAGCTTCTATAGTGGAGGGCCTGGAAGGAATTGGGGTTGGCAAACATTGCTTCAGGTCTCTGTATTATAACAGGAGAGAGCATCAGTGGTAGAATTCAATAGCATTATAATAATTCATTTAATGATGATTTCAAATTAACATGTTGCTACAAAGCACAATGCTGTATTGCCATCAAAGATTAAAATTATAACTGCATCATAATAAAATGGACTTAAATCTCAACCATCAAGAATCAATAAGCTGTCCTCATCATTGTATTTCTACCATATAATGAACAGTAACCTGGCATGCACTTCAAAACTATTTCCTTGTGTCTATCTCTTTTGCACTTAGTAAGGATGTGCAAGTGCACAGTAGCACTGGCTTTTTCAAAAGTACAAAGATTTGGTTTAATTAAAAATGCAGTGTAATTTAAGAGCTATTGTCCTGTGTACACAATTCCTAACTGGACATTTGACCGACACAGAACAGGCCATTGCTGTCTTTGTCTGGCAGCCCGAATCTTGCTACATTGGTTAGGTTTAATATCCATCCATCCATTTTCTAAGGCCATTTATAATGTAACATCACAAAATAATAGGTAGCGTGTAAGAGAAACACCCATTTTTTCTTTTACATACAGTTTAACAAAACTAACACTAAACTTTATTTCACATAGGATTTTGGGACTATGAAATTCACTAGAAAGGGTGTTTCGAAGTCTTGAACATTTGAGGGGGTTGAAAGAAAGGATCATTGCTCCTTGAGGGTTTGTCAACACTGTACACCCCTTCTGGACCTGTATATTTCACATGGTAGGGGCCCAGACGCAGATAAATAGGATATATATAGTCAGGTATATACTAACTACTATATGAGATGAGCCAATTGTGATTGGTTGATTGGCTGATTGAACGAGCCACATACTTGATTATTAAAGTGTGTGCACACTACTGCAATCAGGTTTTTTTCTCTTTTCACTAAACAGTTTCTGATTTGTTTTCACATTCTTTGTATAGATTGCAATTTTGCAATAAAGGTGGAATAAGTTCTGACAGGATCACCAACACGTTTGTCAATGAGCACCAGCCAAAATCAACACATGAATATATCAGCTAATCAATTTCATCTGTCCTTCATTCCTCCAAGTGAGTGTCGCCTGCTGTTTCCCGATTCTGCACTGTGCTTCTTTTAAGGTAGACCTGGAAATATTTCTGGTGTCACAGCAGTGCTCATCCGAGTGCTTTATATAGAAACCAGAACAATCCTCTCCAGCAGCACCCAAGGACCCCAACAGGACTACTCTTCCGACTCCAACTCCCATGCAACCCTGTGGGAATCCTAACTGGATCCACCCTGGAGAAACACTGACACCTACATTATTGTGTAGGGGAAAGAACTGCCTCCGACATCAATGTCTGCCTACTCCATTCATTATCCTTCTACCCCACTGGGAATAAGGATTGCTAAGTACCTGGGCTGAGTTGCCACTTCTCCCATGTTGTCCTTCTAAGTAAGGAATCGCTCTCCATCCCAGTTAGAGTTTGAGTCATTTCGTCCATTGCATTTACATCTTAAATAGCAAGAGTTGTTTTTTTTTTACAACCCAACTAATCTTTTGCCATTATCTGACTATCTCTATATATAATCTTCATTTGGATCTTGATCTTTGTTTGTCCAAGAAATGAATTAGAAGAAGAAGCACTAGATGGCGGTAGAGAGACAGCTAAAACATAGGCATTGCATTAAGAATCTCCTCCAGGCTTATACTACTGAAGACTGTAGTACTCCAGTCACACCTCAAAACACAGACATTCAAACTAAACAAATTGTTGTGCTTTAAATTAACTAAAGAGATCTTCATTTAGATCTTGATCTTTGTTTGTCGCGCAATTCCACGCGATGCATAGACCACCTTCCAGTTTAGTACGCTTGTTGTTACTCACGGATGTCAACAATGTGCTAGAATAACGAAAGGGGTGGTGGACAGTGTTACGCTGGTTAGCTCCTGAGGCTTGGTTAGAGAATGAGATTGCCGAAGATAAAAGGTACGTGCCTCACGTAACATATGAATGAAAGAAAGACAGTGGATAAAATGAATGACAACGTAACAGCATGTTCTGGAAATTATTATTGTTACGCTGTAGCCGGCGAGCTAAAGGCGTCTCACAGTTGTACCATGGCTTGCTCACATGTCAGTGAAGTGATCCCTATTTATGCTTTAAAGAGCCTGGATACCTATGTGTCCCCTTTTATAACCATTGCTCTGTGTATATACCCTAACCCTCACTCTTTGGATTGCCACAAAGCAACCTGCGAGACTGGAGAAAGGTTGAGAAGACATCGTGAGAGGAAAGCGATAGCGCTTGTGAAACGAGATGGACTGTGAACGGACAGAAGCAGAAATGCTCCTACACCACCACATAATTACTATTCGAACAGTGATTCCAAGTAGGCTGTTCCTATAGAATCAATATCCAAGGGTTTTCTTTTGTAATTTTGTTTCCCTTATAAAAATCATAATGCTGTGCGACAAGGGCCCAGTTCACGACTGGCAGCAGCATTTAAACAGGGAGGCCTTCACAGACCACTTTAACATGCGCAAGCGTAGTTGGGCGCACAGGGCTAGTATCTTAAAATGGACGGTCAACTTAACCACAGGTTAGTTCATGTTTTATTCCCATTGCTGCCAGATTAGGCTCTGACTCCCTCTAATGAAAAAAAACAGATCATCTTAAACCTGATTTATTCAATTCAAAGCCATTAAGGGCTAAAGCCTATCCAGGTAGCATGAGACACAAGACCAATCCAGGATAAAACATCAATCCATCAAAGAGCCTACTAAGACTCATGGGATCAATTTTAAATCATTAAATAACACAAGAGCCTAATTCAGGATGCAGGATGTGGTTGAACCTCCACACAGACAATGACTAGGAATAAGATTCACATCCAGGACACTGACTATTTTATATATATATATATATATATAATCTGTTGTCACACACGCACGCATGGGAGGCAGCTAAAGGGCTTGAGTGAAGGCAGTTCTGAGGCATGCCGGGATGTGGCAGAGTGCACTGACTCTTTTTCTCCCTTCCCTGTAGACCATTCCCGGGAGATTCCACCTGGCTCTCTTGACGTCACTTCCGGGACCGAACCAATGGAAATAGACCTTACCAGCTCCGGCCCCTCTGATGTCATGTCCGGGCTTAATCCATTTGGACTCGATTGTATGCACTTCAGTGCTCTGTATTTCTATAAAAAAACGACTTTGCAGCCAGGATACCAGATTATACGGGTGGCTGCCCCAAACCTTTATTTGAGTATGTCTCATTCTTGTGACATTGACGTAGCCGGCAGGATCGAGAAGTCCTAGAAGAGAAGGGGACAGGACCTGCAACACATCCAGGTGGGACCGCATCTGGGGCCGAGTTTCCAGGCAGGGAGGGTGTCCTGTGTTTCGGAGTGGCCCAGTACAGGCTCTGCTCCCGGCATGCTCCACTAGGCAACCCTAGACAGGCCAGGGAGGGTTCAGGAGGGGCTCACAGACTTGGGCTGCTTCGGAAGAGGGCTGTTTATGCTCTCTCAGAGGAGAGTGCCCGCCTCCCTGTGAAGCCAGAGCCCCGATTTCCATCTAGGGGTGCCCCAGACTGGCAGGTGAGTAACCTGAAAAACTGGAGGTTTGACCCAGAGCAGCCAACCCCACAGCAAGCCTGGTCCCTATGGGCAAAGGTAGGGCAGTGGCTACGGCCACAGAAACTTAAGCCCTCTCAAATAATAGAGCAGGTAGCTTGCTACCTGCTTCTGGACACACTACCCCGGGGCTTCACCCAACCGGTCTGGGGTAGACAATTCAAAAACATGGCAGAGCTCATAGAGCTTGTAGAAAAACAAAGGATGGCCTCACAATCTGGGGGAGCTGAACCGTCCCTTGGCTGAACTCAGCCGGAGTACGATCCCTAAAACCTAGCCCCGTACAACCCAGAGCTTGTGCCAGTGTCCCCGGGGCCGCGGGCGTGCAAACCACTTGGGAATAACGTGGAATGCAGGTGGAGGGCGGGGAGGGGTTGGTGTGCTCTGACAAACCCGTTGGCGATTCAACACACAGGCGTAGTGATCGTTAACAGGTTTAAAACTTCTGGTCTGTTCAATACCGGCAGCAACATTTCCATTGTTGCCCACCGATTTGTGCTACCGCAACAGTGGTTAAAATTTAAGGCCGGTATAACCTGTGTCCACGGGGAAACCCGCTGGTACAGGACCGCCGCTTGTGTCATCAGCTATGGAGGATCAGTTCAGAAAGTAACCGTGACTTAAAGCAGGCCCTTACGTCCACACCTATTTTGATGGTACCTAACTTTCTTTGCCTTTCATCCTCAAGACGGACGCTTCGGACACAGGCCTGGGCACCGTGCTGAGCCAAAGTGTTGATGGTATAGAACACTATGTGGAGCCGGAAACTGTTGGACTGGGAGACCAGGTATGCAGCGGTGGAAAGGGAGGCTTTGACAATTAAATGGGCGATTACTCAGCTTAGGTACTACCTCTTGGGCCTGGAATTCACACTTGTCATAAGTTTTCACTCGCTCATCGGCTCTCCATGCCAACGCTGATGCTCTTTCTCAGGTTCACGACCTCTCAGTTAGGGTCGACTGACCCGACGGGTCTGGGCTAAGGGGGGGGCCTTGTCACACACGTACGCATGGGAGGCAGCTAAAGGGCTTGAGTGAAGGCAGTTCTGAGGCATGCCAGGATGTGGCAGAGTGTACTGATTCTTTTTCTCCCTTCCCTGTAGACCATTCCCGGGAGATTCCACCTGGCTCTCTTGACGTCACTTCTGGGACCAAACCAATGGAAATAGACCTTACCAGCTCAGGGCCCTCTGATGTCACGTCCGGGCTTGATCCAATGATTGATGAACACGTGCCCTATCCTTATTACCTCACTTCCTGTCTTCCCTTTAAAAGCCTGCCCTTTTTCCCTTTTCCCTCAGTCTTGTTTTGGACTCGGTTGTATGCACTTCAGTGCTCTGTATTTCTATAAAAAAATGACTTTGCAGCCAGGATACCAGATTATCCGGGTGGCTGCCCCAAACCTGTATCTGAGTATGTCTCATTCTTGTGACACTGTCTATAATACTAGCTGTGTAAGTCCATGTTGTAAAAAGCATGGAGTCCTAGAAACAATTGAAATCGTCAGAAAAAAAATTGAAATTTAGAGATGTCAGGTAATAGAAAAGAACTTCTCTGGGCATCTCTGTCCTAGGAGGTTTTGTTTTGCTGACATGCTGTCATCATTTGTGCATTAGTGGTTAAGTGACTGTCTTTCTTCAGAGGTTTCATTTTGCCGATGTGCTCGCCTCACTTATGTATTAGCAGCGGGAGGAAAAGTAAAAGGGATACCGTTTTGTTGATGTGTTCGCCTCGCTTCTGTATTAGCGGCTAAGTCAATTTGTTTCCTCTGAGATGGAGCCCTTACCCCACTCCACCTCTAACTTCCGCCCGGACAGACCAGCACACACACTTCCACATGCATACGTTTATATTTACGATAGTGGCCTGTAAGGGGCAATCCAGCTCCTCAAAACAGACACAGACAGATGCAGACACAAGTTCAACACAACACATAGGCTTTATTCAGTGGGAAACACTCTTCAAATCATTTCCCACCAGCACCAAAAGCACAGAAAAGTAAGCACCACAAAGTAAACAGTAACAGCAAGCACTTTAATTTCTTGCTCTTCCTCTGTCTTTGTGTCTGTCTCACTCCTCCCATCAAGCTTTGTCCTCTCTCTCCTTTTATCCTACACCCATAAATTCTTCAGGTGGCCCATAAATGTGGACCAGAAGCACTTCCAGGTGAGGTGGGAGTCTGACGAATTGGGCTCGAGTGCCTGCAGTCCCCTGTAGTGGCAGACCTGGAACCCAACAGGGCTGAGTCACTAAACTCCAATTCCAATGAAGCCCTGTGGGAATCCATGGTGCTGTAGCACTCCTGGGGGATCTGGGGGAGATAATGCTCTGAGCACACTTTTGCTCTCTGCCACTATATATAAACTGCTCAAAAAAAATTAAAGGAACACTTTGTAAACACATTAGATCTCAATGGGAAAAAAAAATCCTGCTGGATATCTCTACTGATATGGACAGGGTAATGTGTTAGGAATGAGAGGATTCCACGTCATTTGATGGAAATGAAAATTATCAACTTACAGAGGGCTGAATTCAAAGACAACCGAAAATCAAAGTGAAAAAATTATGTGGCAGGCTAGTCCATTTTGCCAAAATTTAATTGCAGTAACTCAAAATCATACTCAGTAGTTTGTATGGCCCTACGTGCTTGAATGCATGCCTGACAATGTGGGGGGCATGCTCCTAATGAGATGACGGATGGTGTCCTGGGGGATCTCCTCCCAGATCTAGACCAGGGCATCAGTGGGCTCCTAGACAGTCTAAGGTGCAACCTGGCGGCGTCGGATGGACCAAAACATAATGTCCAGAGGTATTATATTGGATTTAGGTCAGGCAAGTGTGGGGGCCAGTCAATGGTATCAATTGCTTCATCCTCCAGGAACTGCCTGCATACTCTCGCCACATGAGGCTAGGCATTGTCGTGCACCAGGAGGAACCCACTGCACCAACATAGGTTCTAACAATGGTTCCAAGGATTTCATCCCGATACCTAATGGCAGTCAAGGTGCTGTTGTCTAGCCTGTAGAGGTCTGTGCGTCCCTCCATGGATATGCCTCCCCAGATCATCATTGACCCACCACCAAACCGGTCATGCTGAAACGATGTTACAGGCAGCATAATGTTCTCCACAGCTTCTCCAGACCCTTTCACGTCTGCTTTCATCTGTGAAAAGCACAGAGCACCAGTTGAGGACCTGCCAATTCTGGAATTCTATGGCAAATGCCAATCAAGCTCCATGGTGCCAGGCAATGAGCACAGGGCCCACTAAAGGCTGTCAGGCCCTCAGGCCACCCCATGAAGTCGGTTTCTTCAGTGTTCATCCTGTTCCTCCTTGCCCAAAGGAGCAGACACCGGTCCTGCTGATGGGTCCTTCTATAGCCCTGTCCAGCTTTCCTAGAGTAACTGCCCATCTCCTGGAATCTTCTCCATGCCCTTGAGACTGTGCTGGGAGACACAGCAAACCTTCTGGCAATGGCAAGTATTGATGTGCCATCCTGGAGAAGTTGGACTTCCTGTGCAACCTCTGTAGGCTCCAGGTATCGCCTCATGCAACCAGTAGTGACACTGGCTGTAGCCAAATGCAAAACTAGTGAAGAAACAGTCAGAAAAGATGAGGAGGAAAAATTTCAGTGGCCTCCACCTTTTAAACCATTCTTGTTTTGGAGTCATCTCATTGTTGCCCCTCTGGTGCACCTGTTGTTAATTTCATTAACATCAAAGCAGCTGAAACTGATTAACAACCCCCTCTGCTACTAACTGACCAGATCAATGCCCAGAAGTTTCATCAACTTGATGCTATGATTGAAAAGTGTTCCTAAATTTTTTTGAGTAGTTTATATATATATATATATATATATATATATATATATATATATATATATATATATACGGTATATACTACCAACATTAGAAGTATCATGAGATCTCTGCACTCTAGCATGGGAAACACCGAGCCACTGTGAGAAATACTGAGATCCTCACATCCCAGGCTGGATTTATTTTGTGAAGTGGATTTCAAGTTGCGTGGAGTGGACTTTAATGTTTTGAGACCTGTACTGAGATTTACTCCACAATCGCTGGTCAAATTTGAATTGTTTAATTCTCAATCCATCAGCAATAAATCCACACTGATTGAAGAACACATCAGGGAGAAAGGACTTGACTTCATGTGTCTGACAGAAACCTGGCACCAGTCAGAGACTTACTTTGCCTTAAATGAAGCGTGTCCATCTGGCTACAGTTATTTGGAAGCAGCTCGCAGCACTGGGCGTGGTGGTGGTTTAGCCATCATCTATCTTCAGGTAATGGGTGTCCCTATTTGATTACCTGTAACAACTTCCTCGAGTGTCTTGCATTTAAATGCAAGCCCCTTTCCCATGACTGTTCTTCTTATCTATCGACCTCCAAAACCCAACTCTGCTTTTATTCCGAAATGACTGATCTTCTCACAACACTGTGTCCACCTCTGCCAACATCATAATCCTGGGAGATATGAATATTCATGTTGATAATCCTAAAGGTTTACTGTTGATTTTCTTGAGTTTTTAGATTCCCTCAACTTACAACAATATGTTGATGTCACCACACACTCTAGGGGTCATACACTTGACTTGGTTATTTCAAACTCTGCTTTAATTAGTAATTTACAGGTTTATGATCTTGGTATTTCAGACCACAAGTAGTTCAATGGAGCTTAATTAGTAAATTACTTCATG
>NW_024380312.1:0-1093 GCF_016835505.1 Polypterus senegalus
GTGCTTTACAAGATGTTAGTAGTAATCACATGCTAAAGAAAAACTAATTCAATTTAGAAAACAATAGTAACGAATTGCGTACAAAAGATAAATGAAAAATGTATACTTACACAAGAAAGATATTTAGTTAAGAGAAACGGAGTCCTTAAAAGAGAGTTTCTAAACGACACTTCAATGATAAGGTCAGATGGCCGGGGTGGAGAGAAAAAACAAAACTCCAGTTGCTGGAGGTAAAACCAAAATCTGCAAGAGTTCCTGGCCAAAAGACCACCCAGCCCCCACCAGGCATTCTGCCAAACATCACAATTTTTAATTAGTTCCTTTTTCTTTTTTAGGCTTTGTCTTACAGGGTTTGATGCCGTAGGTCTTGTCACAAATTGGGGTACCGCATTCATTCATACATCACAGGCAGCTGTACAGGACTTTGATCAGGTGGTGGAAGACCTGGAAAAGAAAACAGAGAAAAGTAAAGAGTAATAATGATTGCAGATTCACTGAATAGAATGATAATTATATGCATGTCTAAGATATTAAGAGTAGAACTAAATTGAAGCTATGAAAAAGCAAAATCAAAAAAAGTGTGATTTTAGAAATTTCTTTAAATGTTCTGCATAACAGCAAAAGGCTTCCAGATTTTTCCTGCATAACAGCAAAAGGCTGCCTCACTGCTTTTGTAAACTTTTATCAGAAGATCAAATATTACGACTTGGAAGATAGAGGAACAGGCATTCCAGGATATAGAAAGGGGCAAGATTACTTAAGGCTTTATACAATATTAGTAGTATTTTAAAGTTCCGTATAAGTTATCTCGTGGACTTGATTTTATAATTATGATATAATTTCTGGTATTTTATAAGGTCAGTCGTATAATTCAAATGCGGAAAACTCACGCGATTGGTCCGAGAAATTATGATATGTTAATGCCCACCTGAGAGAGTAACCAAGGAGCACACTACCTTTTTTTCTATGTATTGTGCCTACATGACCACACAGTAATACCTGAACTATTCCAAAGCAACGTTTGCACTGATTTGTGTTTTTTGTATCTCACACCCTCATACACCTTTATCGTAAGAGCATCCCTTATCTACGA
>NW_024380313.1:0-13536 GCF_016835505.1 Polypterus senegalus
CGGGAAACCCAGGTTTTTTTTTGGTAAAAAAAAATTTTTAAATTTCCGGTATTCTCTGTGTGAGAAAGTGTAACAAGATGAATGAAGTGGTGTTGAAAGATTCGAAATTCGGAGTCCGTTCATCAGACCCTGCGAAATTCGCTATAGCGCTCTAAAGCTAGATTCTATTTCTCAAACACTGTGAAGGATGGAAACTCTGCATGTCAAGGGACAATTAGGTAGGATTCAAGGGGCTCATCCGGACAAAACTATTGGTCTGTGAATGAAGCTCCTTACCCGCTTGAATATCAGAGCGGGTTTACCATTCCTTGCGTCTACAGCGACATTGTTTCTCACCAAAGAGTCGGAGACCTCGTCCCTCTCTTGAGATCGTACATATTGAGGATGAGATGAATAAGATTACCACAATCACCTCGACAAACGCTTTCGTTCGGTTAGCAGAATCAGTTTGATACTTTGACCATTGAAATAAAGGCGGATCAGAACAAAGCGGTTCCATTTCAGTTTGGCAAAGGTCTAGTCAAGTTACATTTCAGACCCTCCAAGAGGTGTATACACGACTAATACTAGAGATGAGATCTTACCTGGACCCCAACCCTTACGTGCATTATTATGAAGCCCAAGCGTGCTGGACTCCGGTTCTCTGGGTCCCCAGTGATGTCTGCTCTGGGATGGAGGGATATTTCGAGGGCTATTTAGAAGAGCTTTGCCTCTCCTGAAAGAGGATTCGAGGAATTGTCAAGCCACATTAAATCAGCCGCTAAGAATATTGTCAAAGGCGTGGTGGCTGGAGCCGTGTCAGGAGCGATGACTCGAGGAAGCGAAAGAAAATCAAGCTGGGGCTGGCCTAATGGTGATGAGGAAACTAAGCGTAAGGGCCTCCGCGGGTCACGACCAGCCCGATCATCAAAAAGCGCCGTTCAGCTTTTACTTCATTTTCTTCTCTCGCCACAGGATAAGTCCAGCGCCGCAGAAAAAAATCGAAAAACATTTTTAACTCAAGATGTCTTTGTTCACCGAAATCTCAAGGTGTGTGAAATCCGACTGGACTTGTTTACGGTACCTATACTCAGACTAGTGTAGAAAAAGCATCTATGTCGGTCCCCTCTCTCAGCTCTATCTGAAATTGCCCGCTGGAGTTTCTGATTACGGGAATGGGGAAGACTCTTGGACCTGAATAACGCGCTTCTACCGTCCGCTGCAAAATCGTCAATGCCCGTCGGAACTAATCCACCCCGTGGCCAAGGTAGCCTTTGTTAATTATCCGATAGCCGCTTTATTTTCACAAGTGGATGTAACCCTGGAGATAAGCAATATCCCAGAGTTCCAACCTTTACCCGTATAGGGCCTTTTGAGGATTGTTAAATTACAGCAGTGAAACTCTCAAGTACCAATTTAGTGCGGGTCTTTTACAAAGACTTCGACGGCCGAACATGAAAACACAACCTTGGGCCGGTCGAATGAGGGGTTCAAAAAGAACGATTTACGACCCAGGGTAAGACAGTAGAACTCCTTGGATCTATTCATTCGACCTATTTTTCAAGAAAAATTAATTCTAAGCGAGTGGACGTCAGAATAAAAATGGTGCGTACAAAATGAATTCTGTCTGATGTCGGAGATGCGAGCGTTACAAAGTAAACATTTTAGCGCCTCTCTTTTTGTCAAGAAAGTTAAAGTTTCAGCGGCGGTGAGATGGTAGGACCTCTTGCCGACTCCAGCAGTCAGCGCCAAGTACCCCTTGGAAAGAGTGAATATGAAAGTTCTCAGTTTACGGCCGGGATTCGGGTGAGCAATCAGGAGAATTTGTTCTTGGGACAATTACCCAATCCGTGGTCCTAGGCATGGTGGATAATGGCCCTTTTCGAGATTGCCAGAAACCCCTTCAATTTCAAACATAACCATGTGGAATTCCTGGCCTTTATTTGGGCCGGAGAACAGATTCCCTAAACCATTTCACCCAATTTTGCTAATGACACCACGCTCGAGAATATTACAACCTGGTGTTGGCTACGGAAAACACTTGAAAGACCAACCTCTAGCCATCAGCGTTCTGAATTCTCTAAAGGTTACACCCTGTTTGCCTTTGATTTGCGCCAGATCAAGAATGGGGACCATTTCTCATTGATGAAAACGGGAACATGAGATTTGAAATCCGCTTGGCAGCCCCTACCCCATACTGTGAATCTAATATATCAGCGGTCTTTGACAACATTATTGAAATAAACCAGAAGAAATATACTTTATGATTACTAAAAAGCATGAATACCCTGCAGATCAACAAACTCATGTCCAGTAATCCGTTACACAGAAAATCTGTTTTCTGGTGTTGACTCTGACGAACTACCTAAAAAGATACTTACGACTCCGACCATGATCATCGTCAATACTCACCGTCAAAACAACCGGAGAACACTGGTTGGCGATACATCTCAGAAGGCGGAGATTGGAGAATTTTTTGATTCCTTGGAGCTCCACCAGACTTATCTATTTTCCTGGAAATATACAGCTTTTTAAACAGAAACTGTAGAAATTATTCACCATACCGGCAGCTTCAAAACTGGTTTTCCACCGTCTGCGGACAACACTGTATTTTTTCCTGCCATAGAGGAAAAGGACGCTCTTATCAAGAGGTCATGAACCTGTATTTTAATGAAGTCACCAAGAGCGATGATATGGTTCAAAATTTTGTCAACACCTTGTCTAAGAACACTTTAAGAAGCTTTCAGGATCAACCCTGCATGCAAAGTTCTGGACCCTGTAATTATCTTAATAAAAGAATAGGCAAACTGTGTAAAAATAATATTTTATTAAACAAAAATATAATTACATTTCAATAAGGAATCCATTCATTCTTTTTGCGAGATCTGGTTTCCTGCCAACAGGTGTATGTGTAGCCCAGCTGGCAGCAAGGCAGCAGAGACAGCAGAAGCTCCGTCTGGGGAGGTTGGTTTGAAACTCTCTAGAAGTTCTCTAGTGTCCATGTTTGAGTACGGCCGAGGTCAGGAATGTTCAAGCCGGCCAGGGCCTTAACAATCTTTCAACCCCTAGGTCTCGATAGGATGGTATGTTATGTGCGGGCTGTTAAGTTCGCATTAGATCAACCATATTACGTTCGGATAGCGTCTCCACGAAACACTAACTCTCCCAAAGCCATTCCAATAGGTTGTATTAGGGTGATCGTCATTTTCTGTAAAATTATTTCAGTATATTTCTTTGATTTATCGAGCACTTTTTAAAATCTCGATCGTACACCCGTTCTTCTGGGGTACTAGGTGCATCTTTGAGGGCCTCTGGCGGCACCTCCTGGTTCTCGACAGGCATCAATAATGTCAGAGAACCGGTTTCTTTATCCGCTTTTTCACAAGGTAAGGTATCTTTGCAAGCGGCCGTATAAGATTTACTTTTGCATCGAGCGCTCAAATCATCGCGTTCAAGTATGTGTTTCATCTGTTTATCCAGTTAAACTTTCCGTAGGCGCAAATGTCGTTGGAAGTCTGGGGTTTCTGTGCCACTGAGCCATTTGTTGTTGAGGACCAGGTACATCTAGCGTATATTCCATATTTATACTCTCGAGCTATTAAACTAGTAATAAAGAGGCCACGCTAGCAGGGCTCGAAAACCTCCTTTCTGATTTAAAGGGCTTTTCTTTTTAGGGCAGTTTTTATGCTGAGTTTTTTAGCGCATGCTGATGCTTCTTCAGCAACGAACTGCCTAGAAGTCAGGGGACATGGCCTTTTAAAGTATTGAGAAGCTATTTCGGCCAGAGCATAAATGAAATCGTCAGAGGCCTGCTCAGCATAAGCTTTTCTTGGCGACGGGAGACCCTGTGCAGGGTCTTGAGCAAAGGAGATTTCTTTTATTCTGCGACATGCCGTCTGTTTTTCAAATACCGGAAAATGGCCCGTCTTTATCTTTTCACGTGCGTCGCCACAGGCCAGTCGGAACTATACCGGTCGTAAGCGAGTTCGTCAGGCGTCTGGGCTTTCAGATCCACCAACAGATAACCGTAAGGTTGGCGTAAGCGTCCTCAAAAGGCCTCAAGAAAAATTTCACCCTACGGGTACATTTGATAGCGCTAAATTAGTGATTGCAGCTTATCTCTGGGTTTTGAAAAGGGTGATGTAATTGGCATTCAGATTTATCGTTCTACTTTTCTTGCCTTGAAAAATAAATTTTGGACCAAGTAAATGATGGACAAATTCCGTGATGGATATATTTTGTGAAGGCCCTCTCTATCTCTTAGCTATGGCTCGCCTGTTCCATCAAATGGTAGCGATCACCAAGTTAACTTTCGATCAGGCGGTAGTAGTTCATCAGTCGTTTAAGAGGCGGGTAATCCCTCAAAAATTTGATTTTGGAAATCTGGCTAATAGTTAAATCGTACAGGGCTGCCAACAACTATAAAACCAGACTATATTGTCAGAGTGACGAAAGCACATGGTCTGTGTGTTCCAAAAGCTTTTCACATAATGCGTTTGCCGAACAGGAGGGTCGAGACTATTTTTGAGCGGGTGTTGAAGTCTTACATCAAAGCCCTCTTTAGTATCCATAGAGTAGAGATGTGAAATCAGGCAAGAGAACCCTTTTGTTGTACACCACTCTGAATCTCTTTCTGAGTGGGCGATTTCTAACGTCAGGGTCTTTTTGTTCCTATGAATCTGCGTACCATGAGCAGGTTATTTCTTTTGTGAGATCGTTTTCTACAAAACTATGCACTAGATCCATTAGCGAATATAGGTTTACCTCTTGAGCCGTTTGGTGATTGAGAGTAATACCCTTTACTTTCATGCAGACCTTGCCTTTGTAGCGTTTTATGCGCGTACGTTTTGGACCTCAGAAACAAATTCTTCAATGTAGTCATCAGGATCTAGTTCGCTGGTGAGTTCGCCTAAATAATCGCCGGCGGTATAGTGGTACTGTCGAGGCGTGCTGTGAAGATAATGGAATCTGTATCATGATACAGAATCCTCAGTCCTAAACGATCCAGCGAATTCGTACAATTCTAGCCGAGCATAGGCCGTGGTGAAAGCAGCGATCACCACATTGATGGGGCGGGTACCGCGTTCGGTCATCCGCATCCTCCACTGCACCTGAAGCGATTTGTCGGCTGACAAAGCCAAAATAGGAGACCCGATACATGTCTGAGAACAGGTAATCAAAGAATTCTTGGGTGTGTTTAACAAGCGTCGTGGTCAGTTGGTTGGGCTTCTGACGAATTTTCCCCAAAGAGAATTCAGAAATAACTTGGAAATTGTCTCTTGCGGGGTTGAGGCTATGTTTTCCAGCTCCAATAAGGCGCCTTCTTTTAAGAAATAGTAAGTCAACATAGCGCGCCGGGGCACCGTCCAGCCAAGATAACCATCCAGAGGCCTCCTGTTTGCCTTTCAGATGAATTTTGATGTACTCGGAAAATAAATCTGCGTACTCTGCTCGTAGTGCCATATCTCATGAATTTTAAAACTTTGTACCCTTTATCTAAGGCCTTGAGTATTTCGCCTGCACCAGGTTCCTGTTAAAGACCTTTCCCGATCATTGTGATGGCAAAGGCGGTGGTTGTCTGGGTTTCTGCACCGTGCGGCACAAGCGAACATCAATTTATTGCAAATTCTTAAAGGAGGACGGAAAATACAAATTGCGTAGGAGCGAGCATGGTGATTTTAATGAGCCGAAGTATTGCTTAAGATCGCCAAACTCCTCAAAATAAAGGTCGGATGGCCGATCGGGTGAGTTTTTGTTTTGTTGGCGTAGGGTACAGACTTGTAAAATCGTAATATTGCATTTGCTCGTCACCTTGGACTTTATGGTATAATTTGATCGCGTTGAGTGCCCTCCATAAAGGGCATCCGGGGATGATAGGTTCAGGAACTCAAAGCGTCTTAAGAAATCTTGAAGCTCCAGCGTCCTCTTTTTCATGCGCTCCAAAGCGTGTTCCCAAAGCACTTTCACCGTCAGATTAAAGTTTTCCGCAATTTAATGAGTTTATCGTTAAGCGTTTTAAACAATTCTGCATAAGGCGTCCCGTAAGAGGGTGTTTGGCTTAGCATCGTAGCACTCTGGACATCCGTGATAAAGCAGCCAGCAAACTCAAGGCCGTCGGGACACCCTGAACCGGCGTAACCATCTAGATAAAGGACCCCATCTTGACTTCACCGTGATTCGAGCATGTCGAATGTTTATTTTTCCTTCTCGGAAGAAACATTAGCCACTGAATAGAAGCATTAGAATAAGCTTTGTGAGTGCTTTGTAATGGTCAGTAGGAATGATTCAATTGCATTATCAGGCATGCAGTTTTGTCTGTACATGGACATACAGAGAAAGCTAGGGTCATACACTGAAAAGGATCAATATTACCGATCGATCACTTCATCTCTAAATTTCATACAGGCAGTTCTCAAAATAACCCGTCGTTTACGACAATGAGTAGCCATTTCTTGTCTAAAGTTGAAGGTTCCGCTTTTAATGAAGATGTACCAAGACAAAAACTCCCTCTCTTTCCTGGCTCATCATGTGTTGAATGCGTAATATTTAGGCTCGGGGTATGGGCGATGTAATTTCGATTTTCATGGATAAAGAAATGGGGAAAGTACCCTTTTTGAGCCTGGAATCCCAGGGCTTTGGGCATACTGCTCAATTTCATAGGTAAGAAGTTCAGCAGTCGATAAATCTCAAGTTGTAATCTTCTTCTATAAAGCACATTAATTTACAACCCTGAGATGTAACAAATGGAGTTTGCCCGCTTTCGATGAGATATTTCATGAGGAAATATCCGTCATACTTATAAATTGTGAGCTATGAGCGTGTAATCTTTTGTATTTAGGACATCGATATCTGTGAAAGAATTTTACTCCATAGTCCTCGCGCCCATCTCCATGATCGACCGTTCAATGCATGCAGTGGATGTAATTGGGGATGTGTGTACCAGCATCTTGCACTCAAAATCGTAGAACACGTATTTTCATGGTTTGGTCTTTGCGGTAAGCTTTGAATAAAACACTGATGGTTTCATCCGACTCTTTTACGACTGCTCTAAGCGCGACGGTGTTTGGGTCGACACTGTGAGGTTTGAACGGCTTTCAAGCTGTATCTCTCGTAACAGAGACACACAGACTTTAAGGGCGTCATATACTTTCAGACCGTGCGTCTTTTCATTCCATTTCGGGGTTTGTGGATTTGAAGCAAACCCTGATCGAAAGCGACGACAATCGGGACATCGTAAAACCTCCTCGTCAACTAATAGACAGTTTGTAGATAAACAGACATCACAGTGCTGTTACTTGGCGATGCGTGTGATATAGAATATCCGTGTAACAGAAATAGCAGGCGTAGGAAAACCCCAGAAAACCTTTAGATTCAAAATACGTAATAATGATCCTGGTGCAAAACAGGAGCATGCGTCTTTGTTTTTCAACCTGGGTTGCTTCAAATTTTAATGAAGGACGGTGTTGGTTCCCTGTACCAGGCGATGATTTTAATTCCTAGTAGCCTCTCAAATTTTTCGACATCTGAAAAGCGTTACTTTCTGATCCGTTGATAAACCGACCCCAGCTGCAGGGGCGGCCTCTTGTTCCACACATTTCTGATTGTTTCTGAACTTATCGTTTAATACAGCAGCAAGCCCTGGCAAAACAGCGCTGATCATCCCGGTTAAAGGAGTTCCATAGGTGCTTCCGTTTCTTTTGAAGGATTACATCGTTGAATAGGGAACGAGCTTCGCCTAGCCCGCCGCCCCAGATGGAACCCTGACCACCTGAGCGATTAGCGTCAGACTGGAATCGGCTAAAATAGTAGCGTGACTCTGAGAAGTAATTCAATTTGATTAAAAGTCTTCAACAGAAAGCAGGCCAGCTGGGGTTAGGAGAAAACACTGGGGTTGGAGATTACGACGTAATTCTAACTGAACTAGATCCATAGGATTCAAAGTGTTAAGTAAAACTGTCTAATATTTGCTGGAAGGGTCTAGTATATGATTAAAAACGTGAATGAATCAGTGTGTAGCCTCTGAAAAATTGAGCGGTGTCTAATCTCGATATTGTTAAA
Source organism: Polypterus senegalus (assembly GCF_016835505.1). NCBI lineage: Eukaryota > Metazoa > Chordata > Cladistia > Polypteriformes > Polypteridae > Polypterus > Polypterus senegalus. The sequence goes on from NW_024380313.1 coordinate 8,038, forward strand.
TTTTGGACGATCCGTTATAGACAAATTATTTGTCGAGAGGTAGAGGGTTGTGAAATGTACTGGCCATTCCGTGTGCGGTGTAGAGGGTTGTGGGGAACTTACTGGCGGCTCTGGAGACGATGGATTCACAGTATGCGAGGTAGATGGCTGTGGAGAGTTGGTTTCGAGACTCAAGTTTACCCGGGCGATTAGTCACTCCTGATCCTGTCTGAGGATGTGGGGAGAAGTATCCGGCTCTTTTAAAGTGTCAACGGTGGTGTTGAAGACGCCATCTAGTCCCGAGATTCCGGGTAGAAGGCTGTGGGATTCTACATACATGTTTAGGAGCAATTGGTTGTTGTGAAGGGCCTGATGGCGTTCTGTACGAAGAGGTATTCTTCAAAGCTCAACAGGCGTTAACTACGGCTATTTCATCAGAATTTAGAACCTGGGCGATGTATCAATAGGATCAAAATTGTCAATAGGATGTGTCACTGGGGCTGGTGAATTGAACAATTTCAGGTGATCGCGGAGGGGGTAGGTATTTTAGGGGGTTTTATAGAATATTCAAGGTTATCAGACATCTCTTTTAATAGTCTCAGGTTTTCACTGGGCGCCTTTTCCTACCTAGCCTACAGGATGTTCCACGGGGAGCTGTCTGTTCCACGATGTCGTTGCTGCTGTCACTGCTGGCGTTCTTTGCTGCTACGCTAGACCCGTTTTCAGGCATGACCTAAATTTAAGCAAAGGTTACAGTTATAAGCACAGAAAATAAAATTTGCATTCAATGTTATTCTTATTGAAAGAAAAAAAAAAAGTAAATATAAAACCTATTCTTTAATTTCTGGGTAGAACCTTGGAAAAAAAGTATACAGATACAGCAAATGTAAACTCATGTCCGGAGTGCGGAATTGTACCAGGAACTCTAATTCTATAAATTGTTCAAATACTTAGCGTCACTTAACTGTAGCACCAGTCTTCGCGATGTCTCCGGTCGTGAGTCAGGCTGATGGGAATATCGGGGTGAATAACGACTTCTTCGCCGAAGATCCTCGCTCAGAGTGGCGATGTCGGTGAATTCCCACCTGGGAATGAGCAGCGTCTAGAATTAAGCGCCCGGCGATTGCAGCTGGAGAATACCGCGGCTGCTCTGGCTGGGTGTGGGAGAATACTTCGGCTGCTCTGAGAGGCTGCTGGAGAATACCACTGCTGCTCTGGCTGGGTGCGGAGAATGCCCTCGGCTGCTCTGAGAGGCTGCTGGAGAATACCCCCTGATGCTCCGAGGCTGCCTGACTGCTCGAGAGGCTGCTGGAGAATGCCCCTGATGCTCCGGGGCTGCCCTCGGCTGCTCTGAAGCTGTTGGAGAATACCCCCTGATGCTCTGAGAAGTTGTGGTTGGTTGTGGATCCTCCCAGTTTTTGCTGAACTTCTAGATTGTCTAGCACCTTGCAGCAATTGTGTTAAAACACCCTTGGGGAAAGTTGAATCTGAAAATAAAAGTATAACCTTCTCCAGTTAAGGACTCTTTACACAAAATCGCGAATAAGTGTGATCCCCAAAGTTTCATCCATAAATTGAAAAGGCCACTTACCGTGACTGTACAAAATAGCGTAATCACTTTGAGAATCTGTTTGGTTTTGTACAGAATTTTCGTCCTACAAAACAAAATACACCCCTATTTAAAATATTTTCCCAATCCTGCTCATAGCTAGACAAATGACCAAGCACCAATCCAGACACCCACATACATACAAGCTGCTCTGCGGGCTCTTGCAACAGCTGAACCAAATGACCAGCACCAATCCGAACACCCACATACATACACAAGCTGCTCTGCATTAACTTCGCACTTGCGCAGCCCTGCCCTTACACACCCACACACACCGGCCCTCAAGCGGTTGGTGTCACACAACGTTTTAATATGCATCACCCTATTCAACCCGATAGGCTTCTTGTAACTACCGAAGCACTTTAACAAACTGCATGAGCAATCCTAAACTAAATTGGGTGAAATCATTTTTCAAAATAAATGGTCTCAAGGTAATAAAATATAAATAAATATATACATAAATAAGAAACACGTTATAATATTCATTTACCCGATGATTCAACAATACTTTTGATAAATCCTAAAAAGCACCTTAGTCGTCTTACATTTCATTTAACAGCTCGGGGGCTTCGAGCGCTAGTAATTACATGCACGCTTCTCTTTTGTACATGACGGTGCACACACCAGAGTCTTGGCGTCTTTCTTCTTGTCTTTTACATAAACGATGTAAACATTTTAGTATTTTAATAAAAAATCTCACTGGGGTTGATTAAAATCGATTGGCGACTCTATCTGTATAAATAATTCTAAAGAAAAGAAAATAAATGAATCAACCGCCGCGTTTTGAAATAACTGTTATATTCAAAGACATTTTCAGCCTAACCCAGTAATTATATAAATATTCACTCACGCACTTACCGTTCATGCGGTTAGTTAAGATCGTTTATAGACTCCTCAGCCCATTTCATAGGCGGATCAACCCAGAAGAAACATGTTATAAACAGTTTTATATGTTAACCAAACAACGTAAGCTTATACACGGACTACCGATCTACCTATCAACTTCGCCGGTCCCTTGCCGATGTCTTGCAACCTAAATACTGATATGCAGAAGCCATGCGGCGTATTAAACAAGATATATTAAAAAGGTTTTACCATTTTGCGAATCGTGGTATGAACAGCTCTAAGGAAAAAATAAAATTCACACCTCAGTTTTTAAAACATTTTTCATTAAGCTAATAAAATCATAAATAGTCTTACCTGGGTGCTTTCGATTTGTGGCAGAATTGTTTGCAGTTTGGTCTGTATCAGAATAAAAATTTCATTTAGATGCAGTCATTAAGGTACAATACATTATTCTAATAATTCGTGCTGACAAACCCGTGTTGGGAGGCCGATTCATCTTTGCAGTTCTGAGCGAAGCGTGAGGTATGGGGCTTGGGGTCCGACCGGCTTATTTATAGATCCAGAAGCGGGGTGTTTACAATGTGCCCCAATCATTTAAATCGGGACATCCATTATAATGCCCTTTGTCGAAGTGTGGTCCGAATTTGCCTAATAAGTTGTTTAAACATCTGTGCGTATCTCCATAAGACCTTTTCACCCGCACAAAAATTTGATCCGGTCCACCGTATTTTAATGGTTATCCGGAATTCGCCTAATAGATTTGTTTAAACATCTGTCGTAGCTCCATGAAAACCTTTTCACCTTTGCAAAAAATTTTGATCGGTCACAAAGTTAATGTTTATCGGAATTCGCCTAATAGATTCCGTTGTAACTCGTGGTTGATTAAACAGACGCATTCTGTTTTGCTCGAGGTTAAAGGTCATCAGCGTCTGAGCCAGCCAAACTGCGGAAGTGCCGATTCCCCAGACCACAGCCGAGATATCGCTCTGATTAACCCATTCAAACTTTTAGAAAAAACTATCAGATTTCTTCTGAGGGAGATTAACAGGGGTAGAAAAAAGGGTTGTTGTTTAGATCGATTTAAATACAAATTATAAATATTAATTCATTTAGCATTTAGACATCTCCAAGGTGCTTTAGGGAACTGCATCTTATTTAACTGTGTTATTTTAAAAGGACTTAGCGAACTAGTTATCACGTGTTTTTGCGTTATCATGAAAAGCCTTTAACTTTTCAACATCCATCCGTCTTTGGGAGAAAAGTATCTGCGTTACTGGCGCGTAGGGATGGAAGAACGGGGAGCTTCTGCAGCTCAGCTGTTGACAAGCCTGCGGCGCCTGGACTGGATGGCTGTGAGCTGTCAGGAGAGGTGAACTTACACAGCTCCACCCATATGGCATGCACTGACGGCTCTAGCTGCGCTCGGACTCAGTGTGAACAGAGAGAGATCCTTTCTGTGTGCTTTGGGAATGACCAGCTCGTAGCGGATCGCAGCGCAGGGACTGCTAAAAAGCCAGGCTCGCATGAAGGGTGCCGGGCAGCTTGGCATTTCAGCGTGCTTTGAACTACAAGCACACGCCTGCCAGAGCTGCTAAGCTAGGCTACTTCTGTCTTTCTTTTAATGCGCTGCTGAATGCTTTTTTAAACTCAGAGCCTGTCTGTGAAAGGATTTTCCGCGGAGATGGGAAGAAAAAGGCTGTTTTGTCTTAGATAAAATACAAGGGGAGTTTACAAATGATATAGCAATTAGATAGATAGATATTTTTAAAATAATTGTTACATAGATACAGGGATTCTTACCTAAAAGCAATATTGGCAGGAGCGGCGACAAGTTAGATCGGTCGGCAGACCTGTGTGTGTATGTCCCAGGAAGAAGGGGACCCGAACATCATGTGCTGCAGTGAGGCTTAGGCAGGCCATTCAGTCTGGGTATGGATGGGAACATGCCTGAACTTGTCCAGGGACCCGGCTGCAGCATGCCTGAACCTCTTTCGGTGGGGGCTGGGAAGTGGTGGGAGTGGTGATGGGTTCAGGGGCCTAGGCAGCCCTTGGGCATGTCCTGAACTTGCCCTAGTGAGATGGGAGGAACCCAATGCAGGGTGGCCAAGCAGGGCGGGGTGGTGGGGGGTTCAAGGAGGGTGGGGGCATCCATCAAATTGCCTTGACAGTTCCTGGGAAAACAGATGGCTGGGCTAAGGTCAACAAACAACGATTGGTTGGGGTGAGGACTTCCTGTCATTAATCAACAGGGACGGATCAAGGGTCATCAAGGTCAACAAAACAACCGGTGGTGGGGAGGTACTTCCTGAAAGGTCATCAGGTCAACTAACAACAGATGGTGGGTGGGGGCGGGACTTCCGGTCTTCACGATTAAAGGCGGGGTTTAATCTCATCAATCAAACTCGGATTAAATTTTGACAGAAGCCGCCTGACGACATACTACTCACATTAATAACAGGTTTGACTGGTCTTAGAAACGGAACTATATGAAGGGGCAGAGCAGCTCTTTTTTCCTTAGGGAGACTGCATTACTTTAATGTGGGAAGTGACATCCTTAACATCTTGTATAACTCTCTGTTAGGCCATGATTTTCTATGCAGTGGTGTGGGCTGGTATCATCACTTCAAAGAGAGGCCTACTAAACAACATTCTAATTAAAACAACAGGTTCAGTAATGGGGCGCACTCTGAACCCACACTTGAGGGTCGTAGCGAAGGAAAGAATTGAAACAAAGTGAGTGGCATTATGAACAATGGTGTATCCTCTCTCTGATACACTAACTGCACACTTTCAGCCAACAAATTATTCATCAAGTGTGTCCAGAAACACTACAAGGGCTCCATTATTCCAACAGAATACATCACATCAATACTTTCACTGGGACTGCTGACAACCAAGTCAAGTTTATCACATTCTTTTAATTTTTCTTCATTGTTCAGACCAAAGTGTGTGTACAGTTGTGCTTGAAAGTTTGTGAACCCTTTGGTACTATATTTCTGCAAAAATATGACCTAATACATCCTCAGATTTTTCACTCAAGTCGTAAAAAGTAGATAAGAGAAACC
>NW_024380314.1:0-9448 GCF_016835505.1 Polypterus senegalus
ACTTGCAATGGACAAAACGCTGAAGTTGAGTAGAAACTGAATGAGTCTTAACTTCTATGTTGTGAAATCACTTAAGAAAAATATCAGCGACATAGTTTTTACAGAAATGAACTGTTTTGAACAGTTTCCTGGTGGAAAACAAGGCGTCACACATATGTAAACAAAAGGTTATTTTCGGCCCCTGAAACGTTATGGTGAAATAAGGTTACCTTCAGCTCTAACTTTGTGTAAAAGTCAAAAGTACTCTGGTAAAGCAGTTCAAATGATGAAATCCCCATTACCCTTATGGTTAAGAACTGTTTGGATGGTTTCCTGTTGTTCAAAATTGGTCAACATCTCAAACTCACCTTTGACATTCCAATTGAGTTGCATTGTGCAAAAACTGAAGTTGAGTTAAATTTAATGGTCTTAACTTCTATGTTGTGAAACCCTTTAAAACACATCTGCGACATAGTTTTTACAGAAATGAACTATTTTGAAAAGACGGTTCCTGGTGGAAATAAGGTGTCACACGTATTACACAAGTGATTTTTCAACCTTGAAGCAGCGTTATGGGTAATTCAGGTTACCTTCAACTCTAACTCTGTAGGAAAGTCAAAATTCTCTCTGGTAAAGGCAGTTCTAAGTGGAAGCCCCCAGTACCCACTTATGGTTAAGAACTGTTTGGATGGTTTCACAACTGTTTTCAAAGTGCACTTCAACATCTCAAACTCCTTTTAAATCCTTTGACTTGCATGGGCCAAATCTACAGTTGAGTGAAACTCAATGAGTCTTAACTTCTATTTGTGAAACCACTTGAAAAACATCAACTACATAGTTTTTACAAAAAATGAACTGTTTGAACAGTTTCCTGGTGGAAAACAGAGCGTCACACATGTGTAAACAAAGAAAGTTATTTTGAGGCCCTGAAACACGTTATGGTGAAATAAGGTTAACTTCAACCAGCATGTGGGTCAAAATACTCTGGTAAAAGCAGTTCCTAATGAGTAAGAATCCCAGTACCCTTATGGTTAAGAACTGTTTGGATGGTTTCCCAACTGTTTTCCAGTGCACTTCACATCTTAAACTCACCTTTGAAATCCCCATTAACTTGCAATGGACAAAAACTGAAGGTGAGTGAAACTCAATGAGTCTTAACTTCTATGTTGTGAAACCACTTGAAATACACCTGCGACATAGTTTTTTACAGAAATGAACTGTTTTGAAAAGTTTCCTGTTGGAAAACAAGGTATCACACATGTGTACACAAAGTTGTTTTCAGGTCTTGAAAAGTGTTATGATGAATTCAGGTTACCTTCAACTCTAACTCTGTTGAAAGTCAAAATACTCTGTTAAAGGCAGTTCTAAATGATGAAACCCCCAGTACCCTTATCGTTAAGAACTGTTTGGATGGTTTCACAACTGTTTTCAAAGTGCACTTCAACATCTCAAACTCACTTTTGAAATCCCCTTTGACTTGCATTGGGCCAAATCTAAAGTTGAGTTAAACTCAATGAGTCTTAACTTCTATGTTGTGAAACCACTTGAAACACTTCTGCGACATAGTTTTTTACAGAAATGAACTGTTTTGAACAGTTTCCTGGTGGAAAACAAGCCGTCACAGATGTGTACACAAAAGTTGTTTTCAAGTCTTGAAAAGTGTTATGATGAAGTCAGGTTACCTTCAACTCTAACTCTGTGGAAAGTCAAAATACTCTGGTAAAGGCAGTTCTAAATGATGAAACCCCCAGTACCCTTATGGTTAAGAACTGTTTGGATGGTTTCCCAACTGTTTTTTAAAGTGCAATTCACATCTTAAACTCACCTTTTGAAATCCCCATTAACTTTTTATTGGACAAAAAACTGAAGGTGAGTGAAACTCAATGAGTCTTAACTTCTATGTTGTGAAACCACTTGAAATACACCTGCGACATAGTTTTTTACAGAAATGAACTGTTTGAAAAGTTTCCTGTTGGAAAACAAGGTAACTATCACACATAGCGCAAAAGTTGTTTTCAGGTCTTGAAAAGTGTTATGATGAATTCAGGTTACACCTTCAACTCTAACTCTGTTGAAAGTCAAAATACTCTGTTAAAAGGCAGTTCGTAGTAGAGCTAGTACCCTTATCGTTAAAGAACTGTTTGGATGGTTTCACAACTGTTTTTCAAAGTGCACTTCAACATCTCAAACTCACTTTTTGAAATCCCCTTTGACTTGCATTGGGCCAAATCTAAAAGAGTTGAGTTAAACTCCAATGAGTCTTAACTACATGTTGTGAAACCACTTGAAACACTTCTCGCGACATAGTTTTTGAAAATGAACTGTTTTGAACAGTTTCCTGGTGGAAAACAAGCCGTCACAGATGTGTACACAAGGGATTGTTTTCAAGTCTTGAAAAGTGTTATGATGAAGTCAAGGTTACCTTCAACTCTAACTCTGTGGAAAGTCAAAATACTCTGGTAAGAGCAGTTCTAAAATGATAGAAACCCCAGTACCCTTATGGTTAAGAACTGTTTGGATGGTTTCCCAACTGTTTTAAGTGCAATTCAACATACATCTAAGCTCGGCTTTTGAAAATCCTATTGAGTTGCATTTTGCTTAAAACTGAAGTTGAGTTAAATTTAATGAGTCTTAACTTCTATGTTGTGAAAGTTGAAACACTTGGAAACACATATGCGACATAGTTTTTACAGAAATGAACTGGCTTTTGAACAGTTTCCTGGTGGAAAACAAAGCGTCACGTAATATTTACACAAAGTGAATTTCAGGCCCTGAAGCGTTATGGTGAAATAAGGTTACCTTCAACTCCTAGCAGCTGTGTAAAGTCAAAAATAATATGGTAAAAACAGTTCTAAATGATAAAATCCCAGTACCCTTATGGATTAGAACTGTTTGGATGGTTTCCCAACTGTTTTTCATAGTGCACTTCATCTTAAACTCACTTTTTGAAATCCCCATTAACTTGCAATGGACAAAAAGCGAAGTTCAGTGAAACTCAATAGTCTTAACTTCTATATTGTAGAAAACACTTGAAACACATGCGACATAGTTTTTACAGGAAATGAACTATTTTTGAACAGTTTCCTGGTGGAAAACAAAGGCGTCACACATGTGTACACAAAGTGAATTTCAGGCCCACTGAAGCAGCGTTATGGTGAAATAAGGTTACCTTCAAATCTAGCGTAGTGTAAAGTCAAAATACTATGGTAAAGAAACAGTTCTAAGTGATAAAAGTCCCTGTACCCTTATGGTTAAGAACTGTTTGGATTTCAACTGTTTTTCATAGTGCGCTTCACATCTTAAACTCACTTTTTGGAAATCCCCATTGGCACAATGGACAAAAACTGAAGTTGAGTGAAACTCAATGAGTCTTAACTTCTATGTTGTGAAACCCTTGAAACACTTCTGCGCGACGCGTTTCTACAGAAATGAACTATTTTGAACAGTTACCTGGTGGAAAACAAGGCATCACACATGTTACTACAAAGTTATTTTCCAGGCCCTGAAGCAGCGTTATGAGTGAATTAAGGTTACCTTCAACTCTAGCAGCTGTGTAAAGTCAAAATACTCTGGTAAAGCAGTTCTAAAATGATGAAATCCCACAGTACCCTTAGGGTTAAGAACTGTTTGGATGGTTTCCCGCATTATTTTTCAAAGTGCAGTTAAACATCTCAAACTCAACATTTGACATTCAATAGAGTTGCATTGGGCAAAAACTGAAGTTGAGTTAAATTTAATGAGTCTTAACTTCTATGTTGTGAAACCACTTGAAACACATCTGCGACATAGTTTTACAGAAATGAACTGTTTGAACAGTTTCTGTAAAAAACAAAGATTATCACACATGCATGCACAAAGTTGTTTTCAGGTCTTGAAAAAGAGTTATGATGAATTAAGTTTACCTTCAACTCTAACTCTGTGGAATGTCAAAATACTCTGGTAAAGGCAGTTCTAAATAATTAAGAACCCCAATTACCCTTATGGTTCAGAACTTCATTTGGATGGTTCACAACTGTTTTTTCAAAGTGCACTTCAACATCTCAATCTCACTTTTTGGAAATCCTTTGACTTGCATTGGGCCAAATCTAAAAGTTAGGTGAAACTCAATGAGTCTTAACTTCTATGTTGTGGAAACCACTTGAAAAAACATCAAGCGACCTAGTTTTTACAGAATGAACTAGTTGAACAGTTTCCTTGTGAAACAAGGCGTCACACATGTAAACAAAGTTATTTTCCAGGCCTGAAGCGGCGTTATGGTGAAATAGGTTACCTTCAACTCTAGCAGCTGTGTAAATTAAGTACTCCTGAGTAAAGCAGTTCCTAAAATGAGTGAAATCCCAGTACCCTTATGGTTGGGAACTGTTTTGGATGAACACCAACTGTTTTTCAAAGTGCACTTCAAAATCTCAAACTCCTTTTTGAAATCCTTTGACTTTTGCATTGCAGGTAAGATGCAAGTTGAGTGAAACTCAATGAGTCTTAACTTCTATGTTGTGAAACCACTTGGAAACACATCTGTGACATAGTTTTGAAATGAACTGTTTTGAACGGTTTCCTTTTGGAAAACAAGCCGTCCTGAAGATGTGTACACAAAGTTGTTTTCAGGTTTTGAAAAGTGTTATGATATGAAGTCAGGTTACGCTATCTCTAACTCTGTGGAAAGGTAAAATACTCTGGTAAAGGCAGTTCTAAATGATGAAACCCTATACGATTATGCTGGTTAGGGGCTGTTTGGATGGTTTCCCAACTGTTTTCAAAGTGCAATTCAACATCTCAAACTCAGCTTTTTGAAAATCCTATTGAGTTACTTTGGGGCAGCCAGTTGAGTTAAATTTAAGCAGGTCTGCTTATGTTTGGCTCCACTTGAAACACATCTGCGACATAGTTTTTACAGATATGAACTGTTTTGAACATTTCCTGGTGGAAAACAAGGCGTCACACATGTGTAAACAAAAGTTATTTTCAGGCCCTGAAGCGTTATGGTGAAATAAGGTTACCTTCAACTCTAGCGGCTGTGTAAGAAGTCAAAAGTACTCTGGTAAAAGCAGTTCTAAATGATAAAATCCCCATTGCCCTTATAGTTTAAGAACTGTTTTGGATGGACTTTTACACTGTTTTTCAGTACAATTCCAGCATCTCAAACTCACCTTTTATTCCAATTGAGTTGCATTATTGCAAAACTGAAGTTAAATTCGTTAATGAGTCTTGCTTCTATGTTGTAGAGGCTCCACTTAAAACACATCTCGCGACATAGTTTTTACAGAAATGCGACTGTTTTGAACAGTTTCCTGGTGGAAAACAAGGTGTCACACATGTGTACACAAAGTGATTTTTCAATAGCAGAAAGCGGCGTTATGAGTGAATTCAGGTTACCTTCAGCTCTAGCTAACTCATGTGGAGAAAGTCAAAAATACTCTGGTAAAGGCAGTTCTAAATGATGAAGCCCCAGTACCCTTATAAGTTTAAGAACTGTTTGGATGGTTTACAACTGTTTTCAAAGTGCACTTCAACATCTCAAACTCACTTTTGAAATCCCTTTGACTTGCATTGAATTGCAAATCTACAGTTGGTGACTCAATGAGTCTGCTATGTTGTGAAACCACTTGAGAAAAACATCAGCTACATAGTTTTTACAAAATGAACTGTTTTGAACAGTTTCCTGGTGGAAAACAAAACACATGTAGCCAAACTGGTATTTTCAGGCCTGAAGCAGCAGCGTTATGGTGAAATAAGGTTACCTTCTTTCCTAGCAGCTGTGTAAGGTCAAAATATATGGTAGAAACAGTTCAGTAATTAAATCCCCAGGCGCATATGGTTAAGAACTGTTTGGATGGTTTCCCAAGCTGAACTTTCCAAGTGCACTTCACATCACCAAACTCAACGTTTGAAATCCCCATTAACTTGCAATGGACAAAAACTGAAGGTGGAGTGAAACTCAATGAGTCTTAACTTCTATGTTGTGAAACCACTTGAAATACCTCGACATAGTTTTTACAGAAATAGGAACTGTTTTGAAAAAGTTTCCTGTTGGAAAACAAGGTGTATGCACATGTGTACACAAAGTTGTTTCAAGGTGCAGAAGAAGTGTTATGATGAATTCAGGTTGCGCTAAATAACTCTGTTGAAAATTAAATATATTAGAGGCAGTTCTAAATGAGTAAATTTGTTGCCTTGTCGTTAAGAACTGTTTGGATGGTTTCACAACTGTTTTCAAGTACACTTCAACATCAAAACTACTTTTGAAATCCTTTGACTTGCATTGGGCCAAATCTAAAAGTTGAGTTAAACTCAATGAGTCTTAACTTCTATGTTGTGAAACCACTTGAAACACTTCTGCGACATAGTTTTTACAGAGAAATGAACTGTTTTGAACAGTTTCCTGGTGGAAAACAAAGCCGTCACAGATGTGTACACAAAAGTGTGCTGAGTCTTGAAAAAGTGTTGTAGTGAAGTCAGTTACCTTCAACTCTAACTCTGTGGAAAGTCAAAATACTCTGGTAAAGGCAGTTCCTAAATGATGAAACCCCCCAATTACCCTTATGGTTAAGAACTGTTTGGATGGTTCCCAACTGTTTTTTAAAGTGCAATTCAAGCATGCCAAACTCAGCTTTTTGAGAAATCGTAGGTTGCATTTGGCAAAACTGAAGTTGAGTTAAATTTAATGAATCTTAACTTCTATGTTTGAAAGTTAAAACACTTGGAAACACATATCACATTTATAGTTTTTACAGAAATGAACTGTTTTGAACAGTTTCCTGGTGGAAAAGTAAGGCGTCACACATGTGTACACAAAGTGAATTTAGGCCCTGAAGCGTTATGGTGAAATAAGGTTACCTTCAACTCTATAGCAGCTGTGTAAAAGTCAAAATAATATGAGTAAAACAGTTCTAAATGATAAAATCCCATTTTCCTTATGGTTGGGAACTGTTTGGATGGTTTCCCCAACTGTTTTCATAGTGCACTTCCACATCTTTTAAACTCACTTTTTGAAATCCCCATTAGCACAATGGACAAGCGAAGTTCAGTGGGAAACTCAATGAGTCTTAACTTCTATATTTGTGAAACACTTGGAAACACATCTGCGACATAGTTTTTACAGAAATGAACTGTTTTGAACAGTTTCCTGGTGGAAAACAAGGCGTCACACATGTATTACGAAGTGAATTTCCAGGCCCTGAAGCAGCGTTATGGTGAAATAAGGTTACCTTCAAATCCTAACTCTGTGTAAAGTCAAAATACTATGGTAAAAACAGTTCTAAGTGATAAAATCCCTGTACCCTTATGGTTAAGAACTGTTTGGATGGTTTCCCAACTGTTTTCATAGTGCACTTCACATCTTAAACTCACTTTTGAAATCATTAACTTGCAATGGACAAAAACTGAAGTTGAGTGAAACTCAATGAGTCTTAACTTCTATGTTGTGAAACCACTTGTAAAACATATAGACATAGTTTTCTACAGAAATGAACTATTTGAACAGTTACCTGGTGGAAAACAAGGCATCACATGTGTACACAAAGAAGTTATTGCCGAGGCCCTGAAGCGTTATGGTGAATTAAGGTTACCTTCAACTCTAGCAGCTATTAATAAAGTCAAAATACTCTGGTAAAGCAGTTCTAAATGGTAAAATCCCCAGTACCCTTAGGGTTAGAACTGTTTGGATGGGTTTGCACTTTCCCCACTGTTTTTCAAAGTGCAATTCAACATCTCAAACTCAACATTTGACATTCCAATACTATAGAGTTGCATTGGGCAAAAACTGAAGTTGAGTTAAATTTAATGAGTCTTAGCTTCTATGTTTGTAAGGGGAAACCACTTAAAACACATCTGCGACAGTTTTTTACAGAAATGAACTGTTTTGAACAGTTTCCTGTTGGGATAAGGTATCACACATGTGTACACAAAGTTGTTTTCAGGTCTTGAAGAGTTATGATGAATTAAGTTTACCTTCAACTCTAACTCTGTGGAATGTCAAAATACTCTGGTAAAGGCAGTTCTAAATAATTAAACCCCGTACCCTTATGGTTAAGAACTGTTTGGATGGTTTCACAACTGTTTTCAAAGTGCACTTCAACATCTCAATCTCACTTTTGGAAACCCTTTGGCTTGCATTGGGCCAAATCTAAAGTTGAGTGAAACTCAATGAGTCTTAACTTCTATGTTGTGAAACCACTTGAAAAACATCAGCGACATAGTTTTACAGGAAATAGACGATTTGAACAGTTTCCTTGTGGAAAACAAAGGCGTCACACATGTGTAAACAAAGTTATTTTCCAGGCCCTGAAAGCAGCGTTAGCATGAGTGAAATAAGGTTACCTTCAACTCCTAGCGGCTGTATGTAAAGTCAAAATACTCTGGTAAAAAGCAGTTCTAAATGAGTAGAAATCCCAGTACCCTTATGGTTAAGAACTGTTTGGATGGTTTCACAACTGTTTTCAAAGTGCACTTCAAAATCTCAAACTCACTTTTGGAAATCCTTTGACTTGCATTAGGCCCAAATCTAAAGTTGAGTGAAACTCAATGAGTCTTAACTATGTTGTGAAACCACTTGAAACACATCTGTGACATAGTTTTTTACAGAAATGAACTGTTTTGAACAGTTTCCTTTTGGAAAACAAGCCGTCACAGATGTGTACACAAAGTTGTTTTTCAGGTTTGAAAAGTGTTGCAGTGAAATGGTTCACCTTCATCTCTAACTCTGTGGAAGGGAATCAAAATACTCTGGTAAAGGCAGTTCTAAATGATGGGAAACCCCCACTACGTTATGGTTAAGAACTGTTTGGATGGTTTTCCCAACAACTGTTTTCAAAGTACAGTTCAACATCTCAAACTCAGCTTTTGAAAATCCTATTGAGTTGCTTTGGGCAAAACTGAAATTTGAGTTAAATTTAATGAGTCTTAACTTCTATATTTGTGAAACCATGAAACACATCTGCGACATAGTTTTTTACAGATATGAACTGTTTGAACATTTTCCTGGTAGGAAAACAAAACGTCACACATGTGTACACAAAAGTGAATTTCAGGCCTGAAGCGTTATGGTGAAATGAGTTACCTTCAACTCTAACGCTGTGCAAAGTCAAATACTATAAGGTAAAACAGTTCTAAATGATAAAATCCCCAGTACCCATATGGTTAAGAACTGTTTGGATGGTTTTCCCAACTGTTTTTTTCATTGTGCACTTCACATCTTAAACTCACTTTTGAAATCCCATTAACTTGCAATGGACAAAAACTGAAGTTGAGTGAAACTCAATGAGTCTTAACTTCTATGTTGTGAAACCACTTGAAAAATATCAGCGACATAGTTTTTACAGAAATGAACTGTTTTGAACAGTTCCTGGTGGAAAACAAAGTCACACATCGTAATAAACAAAGTTATTTCCAGGCCCTGAAGCGGCGTTATGGTGAAATAAGGTTACCTTCAACTCTAGCTGTGTGTAAAAGTCAAAGTACTCTGGTAAAGCAG
>NW_024380315.1:0-4537 GCF_016835505.1 Polypterus senegalus
GGCAGGGCAGAGTTGGGGAGTGGACTGGGCTGGGCCAGGAGGAATGACAAGGATTTGGGGGTATTTTGGAGGCGGTGCAAAGGCACTTTTTAGTCCCTAATAAAACTGTTTTGTAAATAAAAGGGTTTGGTGAACTCGATGTCTTCCCTGTGTCGGGACTTTCAAATCTAATACAGATAAATATACATATATACATAAAATACATATATAAAAACACATACATACATACATACATACAACACATATATATATATATATATATATATATATATATATATATATATATATATATATACACGGGACATATATATATATAAGATCTACATATATATATATCTACATATATATATAACATACATACATATATATCTACATATATATATATATACTGTATATACAAAATCCTAACCAGCTGATTGAAGAACTCTTTTAAATTTTTATTAAGAAAAAGAAAACCTTTTTAAACTGAGGAAAATATACCAATAACTATCTGTAAGGATCTCTTTGTATACACGTTGTAAAAGTTCAGGTTTTGGGTTTTGTATGACCAAGCTGTGCACTAAACTACTTTTAAAATCAGCGTCTATTTTTGTCAGGAGGAAACAATTTTGCCTCAAATCAATGTCAACCTTTGTAGGGTCTGTCCCGAGACTTATTTGTATCGTAAAGCAGAGCCTTACTGAAATTTGAGGCATTTGTTGAAATGGGAGATCAGAGGTATAATTTGATCCGAGGAATACTTCCCAAATTGAAGCCTCTGTTTTTTTAGTCCTTCACAGGGCTTCCCGCGTTTATAGCGACCCGCCAATAAGGCCGTGCTTTCTCCTGCTCGCGGTTCTGTACTGTTTTATTGTTCGTTTATTCGATTATTATAGTTCTTTTTTATATCACGTTGTCAGTTCAGTACTCTGGTTGTAAAAATGACAAAGCTGCCGAGCTCCTCTTGAGGAACATATAAATTGTCCAGGAAAAGCAATCTTGCCTGAAACCATGGCAACCTTTGTTGGGTCTATGCCCGAGACTTCTCACCTTCTCATCAAAGCAGAGCTTACTGGAAATTGAGGCATTAAATTGAAATGGGGGATTAGAAGGTGTAATGGGGAATCCCAAGGGAATACATTAATGTGGGGAAACTCTAGAGACAGCGTGTGTATTAACTGTGGATTTTTTTGAGTATTTGGGGGCAGCGTGGCGAAGTTGCCTTTAGCAGCAGGTTAGCTGTGGGCTCAGCTGGGCATATTCTTTTCCTACCTTGTAAAGGTAAAGCGTTTTTTTGAACGGTTTCACTTAAAGTTTCTCCAAATTTTAACTCTGTTACAAAGTGATCCCAAAGTCTCGTTTATCCTTGTCTTTCCCTTAAACTTTATCTCGAATAAAGTATTCAGGGGTTTTTCTTCGCCTTGGGAGCTCTTCCTTCTTTCTGCACCGCAGTCCAGTCAGTTCCGTGATTACGTGGGGGGCGTGATGATGTCACACGCAGCTTTCCCCTTACGCCCATCGACTAGCGTTCATTACGTATATGGGGGAAAATAGGTTCCAGTTATGACCATTCCCTAGAATTTCGAAATGAAAAAATACTCAACTTTTTTAAAATGGCTGGGAATGAGAATGCCAAATTTACCTTCTTTCCTACGGGGAAATTGGAGGATTAGTGATGAGTCAGTGAATGTCAGTCAGTCAGTCAGTGAGTGAATGGTGAGTGAGGGGAGTGGGTGAGTCAGTGAGGGCTTTGCCTTTTATTAGTATATATATATATATATATATATATATATATAAAACATATAATTCCCTCATGGGAATTCATTCAGAGCCATTATTATTATGTTGTTGTGTGAAAACCCAAATGATAAACTGTTTTATTTTCCCTTTTAAAAAATATAATGCTTTTTTCACGGGAAAAATTTTTGTTTTCATCAGTTTATACAGCTCCCTTTTTTCCTTCTGGTCACGGGAACAGGTCAGGAATTTCCCCTTTAAACTTCGTCTCGTGCCCGTTGGGGCGGTCACTGATTGACCAGTGAGGCTCTCCCCGAGTCTTTGTAGGTGTGAGTGTACATAAACCTGGTTTTTTTAACAAAAAGGGCTGTTTCGCCGTGCGATTTTCTAATGTAACAATCCGACAATCATATTGCAAAAAAAGGCACTTTATTTACCCCTGTTTTTTCTTACCTGTGACCAGTGACCGCAAATACCAAACATCACATTTTTTAAAAAGCGGCGCGCCGTCCAGTTTTTGTGTCTTTTCCCCTGGGACAAACTGAAAGCTCATCAACCCCCCCCTCTCACCCCGCTTTTGATCTTCCCTGCCTCTCATTTCGGTAGCTTCTGGTGCCCCCGGCTCCAGGGGGTCCCCCCCCTCACCCCCCCTGAAAGAATAAACTCTTTTTGATTTTTCACAAATTCATACCCATTTTTTTGCAGTAAGCATTTTTTAAACAAATCAGGAAAAGTTTTTAAAAGGCCCCTCATGGGGGTTTTTCCCTTTAAATTTTAAGGTCAGAATTTTTTTTGGTTTTTTGGGCATTTCAGATTTTTGTCAGTTCTTCCCCAAAAAATGTGAAAGAGCAAATTTCATTGTCCCCTGACCACTTCTACCTGGAAATCTGGGCCAAAAGAAAAACTTCTCTGTCTCTACTCTCCCCACAATTTTTTCTTATTCATCAGTTGCAATGGGGGTAAAAATTAATCATCACGTATTGGACAGACGTGCTGAAATGTGGTGGACCAACAAATCACTCTCTTTTCTCCATCCTCTTTTTCTCAACATCACACCCCCGGGGCCAAAGGGCGTTTTTTGTCCCTAATTAATGTAAATCGTCTGTAAAGTAACAATATTTTATTTTCTAAAAAGTTTGAACTGTATTAAAAAAAAAAATCAAGGACCTTTTCCCTAAGGCAAAATCTTACAGTATTGAGGCCCCAAACTGCAGCCTGGGTAGTCTTTCAAAACTTTTTTTTTTTTTTTTATTAAAAACTACTAAAAAAGGGGAAAAACCCTCCTCCCCCTCACTCATCCTATTTTACTCACTCCTGACTCTCCCCCGGTTTCTCCCAAATTCCCGTGTGGGTGGAAGGCTGAAATTTTGGCTGGTTCTTGTTTAAACTTTTCAAAAATTGGGCAGGTTTTTTAAAATTTTTCGTAAGGGCTTTAAATGGAACGTTTTTTTTTCCCTTTTCTGTTAAAAAGAGCATCAACTTGGGGAAAGGATTTGTGTGACATCATCAGCCTCCCCCGGGAAACCCCGGTACATGAAAAACCCGGGGAAAAACCTCAAAAGCGCTGAAAAAATGCATTATATAATTGAGAAACCGGGGAAAAAATAAAAAGCGGAGTGACATATAAAATTCCGGGGGTTCTGCTCGGGGAAAAAAAACCGATGTAAACCCCCAAAATTAAATTCCGCAGGCTGCCGCTGGCGTTTGTAATTGTCCTGCCCATATGGCCTGCAGCTAATAACCCCCCTAAAATTTTGGGGAAGGACTGTCATCGAAAATGAGATGTCAGGGTTTGTTTCCCAAAAATCAAGGAAAGAAGGGTTTTTAATGCCAGGACTAAAAGGTAAAATTAAATACAGCCTGGGCCTTGGGGGGTGGCACCAGCACAAACTAGGGAAACTTGATGCTTCCCCGGGGGCTCCCGGGGCTGGGCCGTGCATAGATAAAGCCAGTTAAAGGCTGAACAAAAGGATTTCACAATTGAAAAGCAAAAAATAGGCGTTTGATAAAACAAATATTCTAAATCCAAAAACAAACACGTTGGAAAAGTCAATGTCCCCCTAAAGGAAAACGTGTAAAAAAAACCTCATGCAGTGGTCAGTCTCAGATAAAGGAAAAACAGCTGTTTATTGTGGTAAGAAACAAATCGATGAATGAAACCTGTCATCCCTTTTCCAATTGCAAAAAAGGGGGTTTCAACACCCATCCTACAAAAACGAACCTGATTAAGAAATAATGATAATCAAATCCTTGATACACAACCCCATAAAATCACAAAACAAATACTGTATTGGGCATTTTGTTATTTTTAAAAAAGTTCCTTTTCTTTTCTAACCTTTTTTTTAAAACACTACTTCCCCTTTGGTCGCGGGTATATATTATATTATATATAAACCCCCTAACTCGAATAATGGATACTTTATTGATCAATATTTTTTGGTAAAACCATACTCATGTATTATTTTTGACGGTAAAAAGTAAAAGGCGAGGAGGGATTTTTGGGGCATCAGGCTGTAGTTTGGCGTCAACTCTATCTGAATTGATCACTTTAAAAAAAAACTTTTAAATTCCTGGGGGCCCCCCCGGGTATTTTGGGGGTCAAAATTTTTTTTTTTGGCCGGGTATTAGGGGTGGAAAAATAAACTACTAAATGCGGCTTCCCTTCCCCCCCCGTTAATCGTCTACCTTGATGCTGCAAGGGGTTTTACTGAAAAAATTTTCCCCTGTGAGAAAGTTTATTCTAAATAGGCCTTTTAAAAAAATGGGGGTGGTATGTTTCGAACCCGGTTTTATTTGTCCCGGGGGTTTTAAAATTTAAAAG
>NW_024380316.1:0-3337 GCF_016835505.1 Polypterus senegalus
TATATATATATATATATATATATATATATATATATATATATATATATATATATATATATATATATATATATATATATATATATATATATATATATATATATATATATATATATATATATATATATATATATATATATATATATATATATATATATATATATATATATATATATATTTATATATATATATTTATATATATATATATATATATATATATATATATATATATATATATATATATATATAGTGGACTCGGACCCGGACACAGACAGACTGACATCTTAAGTTCACCACACTTTTTTATTTACAATTATTTACAGTGCACTCCCCAGTGCCTATTACACCAGTCCCCCAATGTCCAGGCCTCACAGTCCTTTGTGCCTTTCCTTCTCCTGGCCGCCTCCAGTCCTCTCTCCAGCTCCGTCTCTCTTCCACCCGACTTCCGCTCGACTGAGAGGAGGCGGCCCCTTAAATAGGAATCCGGATGGGCTCCAGCTGCTTCCCGTTACTTCTCCGTAGACACGCACGAGTGTGGTGGAAGTGCCGGCTGCGCACCCGGAAGCCGTCCGGGTGTCCCCTGTCGTCTTCCCCCTCCAGCACTTCCTGGTGTGGCGGAATTGCTGGGCTCCAGGGATATTCAGGCACCGGGGCGCCTAGATATGTATGTATATTTATATATATATGTATATATGTGTGTGTGTATGTATATGTATGCGTGTGTGTGTGTGTGTATATATATATATATATATATATATATATATATATATATAGAGATGTGTGTATATATATATATATTTATATATATATATATATAATTATATAATATGTGGATGTGTGTGTGTGTGTATATATGTGTATATGTATATATGTATGGATAAGTATATATATATATGTATAAATATGTTTATGTGTGTTTGTATGTATATATATATATATATATGACAGCAACACTCATCACTCACAACAGTGAGAAAACAATTACATTGACAGTCCTGTTACGTTATTTTCAAAATGTTTCCTTTTCTTTTTCATTACTTTTTTAACACATTACTCCGCTGCGAATCGCGGGTATTTTGCTAGTATATATATATAATATGTACATATGCATATTTATATACATGTGTATGTATATATATGTGTATATATGTACAGTGGTGCTTGTTAGTGAAAGTTTGTGAACCTTTTAGAATTTTCTAGATTTCTGCATAAATATGACCTAAAACATCATCAGATTTTCACTCAAGTCCTAAAAGTAGATAAAGAGAAACCAGCTAAACAAATGAGACAAAAATGTTATACTTTTTTTTTATTGCATATTTGTGAGTGGCAAAAGTATGTGAACCTCTAGGATTAGCAGTTAGTTTGAAGGTGAAATTAGAGTCAAGTGTTTTCAATCAATTGGATGACAATCAGGTGTGAGTGGGCACCCTGTGTTGTTTAAAATACAGGGATCTATCAAAGTCTGCTCTTCACAACACATTTTTGGAAGTGTATCATGGCATGAACAAAGGAGATTTCTGAGGTCTTCAGAAAAGAGTTGTTGATGCTCATCATGCTGGAAAAGGTTACAAAACCATCTCTAAAGAGTTTGGAGTCCGCCAGTCCAAAGTCTGACAGATTGTGTACAAATGGAGGAAATTCAAAACCATTGTTAGCCTCCACCAGGAGAGGTCGACCAAAAAAGATCACTCCAAGAGCAAGGCGTGTAATAGTCGGCAAGGTCACAAAGGACCCCAGGGTAACTTCTAAGCAACTGAAGGCCTCTCTCACATTGGGTAATGTTCCTGTTCATGAGTCCACCATGAGGAGAACACTGAACAACAATGGTGTGCATGGCATTGTTGCAAGGAGAAAGCCACTGCTCACCAAAAAACACATTGCTGCTCGTCTGCAGTTTGCTAAAGATCACGTGGACAAACCAGAAGGCTATTTGAAAGAATGTTTTGTGGACGGATGAGACCAAAATAGAAGTTTTTGGTTTAATTGAAAAGCGTTATGTTTGGAGAAAGGAAAACACTGCATTCCAGCAAATGAACCTTATCCCATCTGTGAAACATGGTGGTGGTAATATCATGGTTTGGGCCTGTTTTGCTGCATCTGGGCCAGGACTGCTTGCCTTCAATGATGGAATTCTGAATTATATCAGAGAATTCTAAAGGAAAATGTCAGGACATCTGTCCGTGAACTGAATCTCAAGAGAAGGTGGGTCATGCGGAAGACAACAACCCTAAGCACACAAGTCGTTCTATCAAAGAATGGTTAAAGAAGAATAAAGTTAATGTTTTGGAATGGCCAATTCAAAGTCCTAACCTTAATCCAATCGAAATGTTGTGGATGTACCTGAAGTGAGCAGTTAATATGAGGAAACCCGCCAACATCCCAAAGTTAAAGCTGTTCTGTACGGAGGAATGGGCTAAAATTCCTCCAAGCCAGTGTGCAGGAATAATCAAAAGTTACTGGAAACGTTTAGTTGCAGTTATTGCTGCAAAAAAAAAAAAGAGGGGTGGGGGTCACACCAGATACTAAAAGCAAAGGTTCACATACTTTTGCCGCTCACAAATTAGTAATTTTCGATAATTTTCCTCAATAAATAAATGACCCAGTATAATATTTTTGTCTCATTTGTTTAACTGGTTTCTCTATATCTACTTTTAGGACTTGAGTGAAAATCTGATGATGTTTTAGGTCATATTTATCCAGAAATATTAAAAATTCTAAATGGTTCACAAACTTTCAAGCACAACTGTATATATCTAAGTATGTGTATATATGTGTGTAACTTTGCGCTCCTATTATTCCTTACTTAAAAGCCCTCCACTTGCACTGTTTGTATTCCCCGTATTAATGAACTCTTGCACTGTCACCCACTTCTACCTCTGGGCCACTAAGAACTGTTCAATCTAAAAGAAATAAATGCATAAACTTGTTTAGTGAATATCTGCTGATAGTTAATTTCTTACTGTCTTATCTGTTCCTACAGCCTCTTCTGCCTGATTGGGCGTCTTAATGCTGGCTGCTTAACCACACAGTGCTGAGCCTTCCCCTTCATTATTTTAACACCACAGCCGATTTTTCCCCAAATTAAAATACAGTTGTCCAATCAGGAATATGTGATGGCATGAAACCCCCATACTCAATAAGTTCCTGGCTTATTTTGTGCTCGTTGCTGCAGGAATGTGCTCCTCAATATAGCCATAACACTAATTTATGCATGTTCAAGAAATGGAAGGATATTAAGGATATCCTTCCTTTTTTGTATTTTTTTCAATATCCCTCCCTCTCTCGAGATCTTTGCAAATGCTCTCAGCAACTCTTACCTGATGCCTCTTACTATTTA
>NW_024380317.1:0-9287 GCF_016835505.1 Polypterus senegalus
TCGCCGCTGTTTTTAATTTTAACGAACAAAAGTTTTTTGGGGTGAAAAATGCGCCCGTAAACCCTTAATCGTAGTGTGTGAAACCCACATTTGGTTTTAGTGTTTGTGTTTTGTGTTCTGTTTTTCCAGTTTTACAATAAAACAGACATCATTTTTTAAAAGGAATATTCTGATCTTTCGGTCCCCGATCAATAAACATTTAAAGAAACATTTATTCGTGCCTCCAAAACACTTTCAGCAAACGGACGTTCCTGGAAAACAGATCCCCTTTAATGAAATCCGCCTAAATAACAGAAATCCCGGCTTTTCGGTCAATAAAACCAGCGTTTTGGGTGAAAAATGGGGGACTGTTTTTTTCATCAATGTTCCGGGTAACTCAGTTTTTGGGAAAATGTTTTAGGGGGTTAAAAAATAATCCCCTTGACAGTTTTTAAATCAGTAGTATGTGCGGGGTTTTTGGAGTTTGGGTGTGTGTGATGTATCTGTTTGTGTGGGGTTTTTAGTTTTATTATAAAAACAGTTACACATCAGTTATTTTAAGGGGGAATATTCTGGTTATTTTGATCTCGATCAACATTTAAAAAAAGACAACCCCCTTTTTTCCGTCATTTATTTCGGCGCCCACCCCAGTGGCACCTTTCCAGCAGCTCCGTGATTTTATTTTTTTACCTTTTATCTCTTTTTTTTTTTTTTTCCGTCATTCCCATTTCTTTTATGTGAATTGTCCGGGACACTTTTCTTTTGACATGGTTTTTTACACCCCGAGAATTTATTCGTAGTCACAAAGCACGAGAAGAAATGTTTTGCGTGCGGTTCCTTTTTACCGAGAGGTAAGGGCGTTTGGGGAAGCGACCCGCAAAAGAAAAGAAAAGATTAAATCAGACAACGAGAAAATGGCTTTAAAAAAACGGGTGTTTGGATTTTAAAAAACTACTCCAAATAAGATCGGAACGGGTTGTGGGAAAATTCAGAACCTACAGAGAATGCAGTTGTTGTTTTAGTGAAACGGGGTCGCTACCATCCCAGATCTACGTGGATACCGGGTTTAGCACATTGGCGGAAACGGTACCGGGCGGAAAAAAAAAAAGGAGGAAGACTGCTCTCTATGTCAAAAAAAGTGTAACATGTAAACGAAAATCCCCAAATTGCTGCGGGGCCCCAACTGTTGGGGTCTCCCCCTATTACTTAGAAGTTTGGACGTGTTTGGGTTTTGTTTCACCCCCCCTAAAGCGAACCGGGTGGGAACATCATCCTTTCCCGTTTTTGCTAATTTACAAACGCGCCCCCTGGGCACTTGTGCTTCGCTAGACTTTAACCAGGGCCTGGACAAAACTTTTGCCTTCTCCCAGTATGTGATTGTAACACTGGGAAAACAGGATAGGCCCCTTTAAAAACGTTGCTCGTGCCAACCCCGCTCCTCGGGGGGATCATCCCCCTTTTGCTTCAGCCTCAATCAAACCAAAGTAAAACCCCCACAACACGCTATTCGGGAAGTGGCCCCCTAGGAAGCAGGCTCTGAAAAATTTGGAACTAAATGGGATTTTTAATTCACATATGGTTTGAAGACTTTGAATGCACAACTGATTCAAAATTCTGATGGAATTGTGTTCCAGAAAGAACGTATTATGCTAACAACGCCGGGTTAAAGTGACATAAAGGGGCCTTTTGAACAGAAGAAAAGGTTTTTTAAAGGTGGTACCCAGCATGAGCTCGGCATGCAAAAACCAAGCCCCAGCTCAGGGCGGAAAGAGCAATACAGGAGAAAGCTGGAAATTGCAAAACAACCATGAAGGAATGGGATGGAATGAGTTTTCCCTGGCTCCTTTTAAGCGGGTGCGCCAGGAAAAACGTGGAAGAGAAAACCCAAATAACAATTTCAAAGGTTGGATCACAGTAACCCTCACCTGAATGCATCCCCCCATTTTTCGTGATCCCACATAGGTGAGACATCACCCCCCCAAATTAACAGTCCATGGAAGAGAACTGAAAAGACTTTCGAAAAGAAAGGGGGTCCGATGGTGTTATGGACTGCTGAATTTTGCATTGGAACGGGAGTCCTCCCCCCATCTTCAACCGAGCCTGGGGGAGTCCCAAGGCTTGGAAAACTTTTGTATCCCCCTGTCCCAAGGTATCACGCCCTAGTGAGCTGAAGATTTGCCTTTGTTACACTGATGAAAATGGGGGTGCTGCTTCCCCCCCAAACCCATATCACCCGCCCCTCTCATTTTAAATACCGGGAGAAGGGGGGAGCGGGGATCCATCATTTTACTACACGATCCCTCTCCCACCTGGACGAGGCAGTGGTGCTGTAAGTTTTTTTTTGGCCCCTCTGGCCCTTAACACCACCCAACCTCTGTCCAAGACAAGCTGACTGGAGGGGATGACTCACCCTGGTGGCATGGTTGTGGACTATCTTACAGACAGACCTCAATATTCTTTGGAACTCGGTCTGACATTGTGTTCACAATAAAAAGGGCCCCCGGGACTTATTTTCCCGGTCCTTTCAATTTTTCATCGACTTCCAATATGTTCGGGTCCTGCCACCAACAGTTCTGATAACTGCTTTGGGGCTGCATCAGAGGGGGGCAGGAGGGGGGTACAAAAAAATAATAAAAGACTTTGTTAAATGGGGCCAAGCACACATAACACCAGCAAGACCGAGGGTGGTTTTTGGTTGGATAGGCCCCCCATGGACCCGTGATCATCGGGGGACTATGCGCAGGGGTGCAGACCCCAAATTCTGGGAGTGCAGCTGGATGACAAAAATTTAACTGGGCTGCCAATATGATGCTCCCTTTGAAAGGTCGACAGACTATACTTTTTGAAAGGGTTTGGGATCCTTCAACATCTGCATAAAATCTCAGATTTCCCCAAAAGGTTGTGGCGATCCCTCCCCGGGGGTGTGTTGGCGCATTAAAAATGAAAACGCCCATCCCGGACAAACTTGTTAAGAAGGCGGCTCACTGTAGGATTAAAGTTGGACGTTTAACATCTGTGGCAGGCGCGGACACTAAGCAAAATCCCGTAACATGAATAATCCACTGCATCCCTGAACAGTGTCATCCAACAGAGGGTGCTTATGAAGACTTTTTTCACTGTCCCGCTCCCTGCAGACTGAGGGGTCGTTCCTCCCCCAAAATCCCTTCAATTCCACCCGGGAGTAAAAGCTAACTTAAATTTTTTTTACATTTTTTTATTTTTTTATTTTAATTTAAAATTTTTTCTTTTTTTCAGTATACTGTGCGGATTATTTAATTTTTGGGGTTAAAAAAGATCATCATAACATCCTTTCACAAACAGGGCTAAGTTGGCAAAAAAAAATCTCCCTTTAATGAAATGCTCCAATCGAATAACAGATATCACGGGTTTGGTCCTGATAAAACCCCGTCTCATGGGTGAAAAAAAGGGGCGTATGCGGTTCATAATGCTTTCCGGGAACGGCTTTTTAGAAAATCTATCATGGGATGGGAAAAGAGAATAATGAGGGGGGAAATCCGGGGGGGAAAGACAGGGCAAGGGGGGCGGGTGGGGATTTCCAGTGTTTTTTAAAAAATGAAAGGAAAAAGTGGTTTGA
Organism: Polypterus senegalus; assembly: GCF_016835505.1. Classification (NCBI taxonomy): domain Eukaryota; kingdom Metazoa; phylum Chordata; class Cladistia; order Polypteriformes; family Polypteridae; genus Polypterus; species Polypterus senegalus. The sequence continues at coordinate 3,575 of NW_024380317.1, forward strand.
AATAGGGGACCCCCATCCAAAGGGCTTCAAACCGCAAAAGGGAAAGCTACTTGTATAAAATATGCACAATAATTACAACAGTGTTGAACAATGATGAAGCATAGGGAAAATGTTTTAAAAATGGGTAGAGTCCCCTAAATCCCAACCAATGTATATATCTGAATGGATGTTTTTGAACCCATTTTATATTTAAACCAATATATTTAAACAAACCAAAAAATATATATATATATATATATATATTTTTTATATATTTCAACCCAAAGTTTTATTTGAAAGGATTATTCAAAAATGTATATATCTGAAAAGGGTCTATCAAAAAATTTTTTATATATCCAACCCAAAGTTCTAAATCAATTTTATTCGCCCGGGTTATTCAAACCGTGTATATCTGAACCAATGTCCCCCCAAAGTGTAATAATATATAGCTGACTTGTATTAAAACCCCAAAGTTTTTTTCAAACCAATGTATCTGAGCAGATTATTCTGAACCAAAAATATTTCGAACCCAAAATTTTTCGGTTTTTACTTATATTTAACTTTTTTAAATAAAGCCAAGTTAGCCCCCCAATATTTGGTTTGGGCCCCTTCCCCTTTTTCAGCACCCCAAGCTCCCCTTAGGTTGGAGGGGGTGGGTGCACAATTTAAGATCTTTCCCGGATGTTCAATCAGATTCAAGTCTTCCCGGCCCCCAACATTCACAGGTTGTCCAAACCCCTCCTCTGATATCTTGGGCTTTTGGTTGGGCCCCCTGCTGAAAGATGAACCTCCCCCGGGTCAACAGCGTTCTGGGTAGGTTTTTTATCCCGGATGTCTCTGACATTCTGCAGTCATCTTTCCTTTATCCACTAGTCTCCCCTTCCTGCCCTGTCCCACACATGGCCTGCCACCACCATGCTTCACTGTAGGGATTGTTGGCCATGGCGGTGCCTGGTTTCCCCAAAAATGGCGTGGGGCACACCAAAAAGTTCAATCTTTTCTCATCAGACCAGAGAATTTGATTCTCTTTTCAAAGGGCCTTTAGTGTTTTTGGGAAACTCAAGGGGGGTGCCCTTTGCCTTTTACTAACGGTGGGTTCCGTCTGGCCCTTCCAACAGCCTGATTTTGGGGGTTTCGCCGAGATGGTTGTCCCTGGGAAGGGTTTTCCTCTCCCGGGCCCTGGGGTTGATAGAGTTCGGGCTGACCCCTCGGCCCCCTTTCCCCATCGCCAGTTTTTGGGGGCCGCCTGGAAGATCCTGGTGGTTTGAACTCTTCCCCCTTAAATAATGGAGGCCACTGGCTCATTGGGACATTCAAAGCAGCAGACATTTTTTTTGCCCCCCCCAGATTTGTGCCTCGGGGCAATCCTCCCCGGGGGTTCGAAAAATTTTTTTTTGACTTCATGCTTTTTTTTACCTGACAGAACTTCAACTGTGGGCCCTTATAGACAGGGGGCCTTTTCCCAAATTGCCCAATCAAATAATTTCCCAAGGGGAACCCAATTGCTGCAAAACATTCAAAGGATGATCGGGGAAACAGGTTACCTGAGTAAATTTTGACTTCTGGCTAGGCGGGAATACAGCATTCTTTCTCAATTTTTTTTAATAAACTGGTAAAATCTCAAAAATTTTTTTCATGTTGTCTTGGGGGGATGTTGTGTGGGGGAATTTTGTGAAAAAAATAAATTTTTTGGAATAAGGATGTAACATAAAAAAATTGAAAAAAATGATGCTGGAATTTTTCAGATCCCTGTATTATCAAACCCGATGTTAAAACCTTTAATATATCTAAATACCCCAAACAAGTATATATCTGAACATATATATCTGAATGGTTTATTAAAACCAATTTATATTTAAAAACCAAATATCTTAACGAATATATATCTAAACCAATGTATTAATTCAAATATTTTTTCCCTTAATTTCTCCCCCGGCCATTACAAAAGGTCACTCCCTGGCTATTGCTTCTTGCCCTTCTTCTTCCCCATTTGCGAATTTTGGTTCTGGGAATGTGTCATTCCCTGTTTCCAGTCTTCTCGGGTTAACCCACAGAAATATTTTTTCGGTCCTCGGGGCCCCAAAATTCACACACCATTGGACATGGCCTCGCCCTTGAACCCATGTCCGCTCAGACCCCGGGTAAAATCCTCAAATGACTTTTTTTTTGTTTCCCATTAAAAAGAAACTCTCCTCAAATTTATATAAAATTTTAAAAAACCCAAAAACAAAAATAATCCCCCTCCCGGGCGCTGCCCCCCTTCCCCCCAGCTCAGCTCATTGTCGGGGGTTTCCCCATATCCTTTCATACTTGAGGAGGTGTTTCCCCCAACGTCCAAGTCCTTTTTCCCTTTCCCCGGGTCAGGGTAAAAGTCCTTTTTCAACCCGGGGAAGACCATCGTTTTTCCCCAACCCCCGGGTCACAGGAAAAAACCCCGGGCCCTTCCCACACCCCCTCCTGTAGGGCTTCAGGGGGTTTTCATAAAAACTCCTTGTCCTGTCCCCGCTGGTCTTGGGGGCCCCCATGCCGGGGGCCCACCGGCACGGGGGTTTGGGGGTAAATGGCTGGCCCTCCTTACAACTATATATAACAATATACATATACATATACATACATACATTCTATACATAATTTTACATACAAAACAGTATATATATATATAATAAAAATACATATTTAACAAAACAGTGTATATCCAATATATATATATATTATCCCCCCAAAACAGGTATATCCCTATTTAAAATAATATATTTTAAAAAAATACAAAATAACATACAGTGGTGAAAAAAGTTCCATTTCTTATTCTTTTTCATTTTGTCACACAAAATGTTTCTATCAAAAACATTTAACCTTCCCAAATAAACAAAAATAAACAAAATGCAATTTTTTAAAAGATGGTTTTATTATTTAGGGGGAAAAAACCAAACCTACATGGCCCTTTAAAAAGAATTTTCCCCCCGAACCAATAACTGGTTGGGCCCCTTAAACTTGCAATCAAAGCTTTATAACGAAAGTCTTTTGGGCCCGGGGGAATTTTTGGGCCCCTCATCTTTTTCAGTTTTTGTAATTCAGCTTTTTTTGAGGGGGTTTTCGCCAAAACCCCCTTTTTAAAGGGCATGCCTGCATCTCAATTGGTTTGGGCGGATTTTTACTAGGCCCCTCCAAAGTCTTTTTTTTGTTTTCTTTAGCCATTCGGGAGGGATTTGCTGGTGTGTTTTGGGTCATTGTCCTGTTGCAGCACCCAAGATCACTTCAGCTTAAATTTGGGCAAAACAGAGGGCCCGGAAATTCCCTTCAGGATTTTTTTTTAAAACAGAATTTGGTTCCATCTATCACAGCAAACCTTCCAGGTCCTGAAGCAGCAAAAAAACCCCAACCATCACACTACCACCACCATATTTTACTGTTGGTATGATGTTTTTTTTTCTAAATGTTGTGTTCCTTTTCGCCAGTTTAACCCGGGGAATTTTTTTCCCTTTCCCAAAAAAGTTCAATTTTTTGTCTCATCAGTCCACAAGGTATTTTCCCAAAAGTCTTGGCAATCATTGAGATGTTTCTTAGAAAAATTGGGGCCGACCCCTAATGTTTTTTGCTTAACAGTGGTTTTGCCTTGGGAAAACTGTGGGGTTTTTGGGGCCCCCTTCCCTTTTATATGGTGGAGTCGTGAACACCGGGCCTTAATTGGAGGGGAAGTGAGGTCTGCAGTTCTTTTTGACGTTGTCCTGGGGTCTTTTGGGCCTCTGGGGTGGGGTCGCTTCGGCTTTTTGGGGTAATTTTGGTCCCGCGGCCACTTCCCGGGAAGGTTCACCACGCCCCCTGTTTTTTCCCTTTTGGATAATGGCTCTCACTGTGGTTGCTGGGTCCCCAAAATTTGAAATGGCTTTATAACCCCTTTTTCAGACTGATAGATCTCAATTTTTTCTGTTTCATTTTTTTCCTGGGAAATTTTTTTTGGATTTTTGGCATGATGTTTTAGATTAGGGGAAACCCTTAAAAAAAAAGAAAAAATATTTTACTTGGTCATTTATTTATTGAGGGAAAAAGATCGGGTTTTTACATATTTGTGAGTGGCAAAAATTTTGTGAACCTTTAGGATTAGCAGGTAGTTTGAAGGGGGGGAAAAGAGTCAGGTGTTTTCAATCAATGGGGTGACAATCAGTTGTGAGGGGCACCCCGTGTTTTTTAAAAAACAGGGATCTATCAAAATCTGCTCTCCCAAAAACGTTTGTGGAAATGTATCATGGTCAACAAAGGGGGATTTCCAAAAGGGCCTCAGAAAAGAGTTGTTGATTTAAACAGGCCCGGGAAAAAGGGTTTCAAAACCTTTCTAAAAGTTTGGACTCCACCAATCCACAGTCGAGTGGTCAAATGGAATGGAGACTCATTGTACCCTCCCAGGAGGGTGAAACAAAGATCCCCCAGACAAGTAATACGTGGCGGGCCCAAAAAGCCCCAGGGCTTCTATGCAGCTAAAGCCTCTCTATTGTTGTTCGATCCGGTCCCCATCAGGGAAGAATGAGCAACAATGGTTGTGCATGGCGGTTGAAAGGAGAAAGCCGCCTTCTCTGCTGCTGCTGCAGTTTGCTAAAGATCGTGGACAAACCAGAAGGCTTGGAAGAATGTTTTGGTTGGATGACCAAAATAGAATTTTTTTGGTTTAAATGAAAAGCATTATGTTTGGAGAAAAACACTGCATTCTAGCATAGAACCTTATCTCATCTGTGGAAACATGGTGGTGGTAGTATCATGGTTTGGGTCGGCGTGCGCCCATGAACTGAATTCAAGAGAAGGTGGGCGCAGAAAGACAACAACAGTAGTATTATTCAGGCACCTTTGAAAAATGATTATTTTAAGCCACCCCTTTGATTGATGCGGAAGGCCTCCCTTCCACCGATTGGTGGATTTGAATGATGCGCCATCCCCTTGCACCTGTTTGCCGCCATTCACCAACCACCTTTTGGCCACCTGTTTGCCCATCTCACTAGGGGAAGTCCAGACATGCCCAAGGGATGCCTAGGCGAAGACAAGTTCAGCATGTTGCAGCGGACCCTGGGCAATTCAGGCATGTCCCGGCCTGAAAGCCTGCCTGGACCCTGGAAGGGCAGCACCGATGGCTAGGCAGTACCTGTTGGTTGGCCCCACCACTTTCTGGCCACCCAGGACCTACATACACACCACACACACACACACACAGTCGGGTGGACATCTAACGTCGTTCCTGCCAATATTGCTGGGTAAGAATCCTTGTTTAAAAAAATAATACATTTTATTTATACAAGCCTTTTAGGAGAACTCAAGGACACCGAAAAAACAATAAATAAATAAATACAAAACACAATTATAAACAACTTAAAACATCGAAATCAAAAATTAAAACCAAACAAAACCACTATATTAGGAGGAAGAAGAAAAAGCCATTTTAAACAAATGTGTTTTAAGTTTACATTGAAAGATGAAAATGATTTAATATTTGGGGGATCCCGAGGGAATGAGTTCCAGTGCAGGAGCAGAGCGGCTGAAGCTCTGCTCCCCCTGGTGGTTAGGCGGGAGGGAGGAGCGGTCAGATGGGTGGAGGAAAAGATCTAAGGTTACAGGAAGGAATGGAACATGTAGGGTCAGATAATATGGAGGTGCGAGGTTATGATGGTCTTAAAAGTTATAGGGAAACAAAATCAATATGAAACTTGATGGGAGCAATGGTGCTGCAAGACTGGGTATATGGTGAAAAGAT
>NW_024380318.1:0-20429 GCF_016835505.1 Polypterus senegalus
TACCAAGAGATCCATAAAAATATTCGGTATATTTTCCCTCATTTAAAAAGGTTTAATTTTCTTCTTAATAAAAATTTTAGGCAGTACTTCGCCGCTGCGAAGCACGGATATTTTGCTAGTTGCAAATATAAAACACCACAAACTTGATCACATAAGTATTCTTCCTTTCAAAACAATATTTAGTAAGTGCACCTTTGGCAGTCATGACAGCCTTGATTTTGTGCACAAAGTGTCTCTATAAGCTTTGCACATCGTGAAACTGTAATGTTTCCCCGTTCCTCTATGTAAAGATGCTCATGCTGTTTCAGGCTGTATGGGGATCATGAGTGAACAGCCTTTTTCATGTCCAGCCACGGATTCTCAATTGGACTGCGATTTGGACTCTGACTATGGCAATACAGAAGATTAACGTTGTTTCTAAGCTGTTCTTGTGTAGCCTTGGCTTTATGTTTGGGGTTGTTGTATTGCTGATAAACAAATCTTCTCCCAAGGTGCAGGTTTCTTGTAGACTGCATCAGGTTTTCCTTCACAATTTCCATGGATTTTGGTGTATTCTTTTAGTCTTTTCCTTTCAAGCCTTTAGGCCTTCTGCACAGAAGCATTCACATAGCATGATGCCTCTATCACCATGCTTGATATTATGCACTATATTTATGCCAAATATAGCATTTAGTCTGATTTCCAAAAATCTCGATTTTGATCTCATCAAACCATAAAACCTTCTTCCAGCTGATTTCAGCGTGTCCTAAGTGCCTGCTTGTAAATTCTACTCGAGATGTTGTGTGCTGCAAATGGTAAAGCACCTGGGCAGCAGTTATTGCCTGCACAGTTTCTCTAATCTGTAACTTGTAACTCCTTCAGAGTTATGATAAGTCTCTAGTCTTCTAGTCTTCTTCTTGCATGATCAGTCAGTTTTGTGTACAGTTCTCTAGGCAGATTTTTAGCTGTGCCATACTCTTTCCATTCCTTTCACAGAGTTTTTCTTTTTGTTTTCATTGTGTTGGTCAGGTCACGATATTCACTCACCACGTAGACCTTCCAGAAGGTAAAATCAACCCAGACAGAGTACCAATCTATTGCAGGCCCACTCCTCAAACAGAGCCAGTTTGAATTTCCAACTCATCAAACCTGCACTGTTTTGTGGATGGGAGATTAACACCAATGCAGACAATGGGGGACAAAATTCAAACCAAGGAACATTTGATCCATGAGACAACAGAGTCTCAAAGCCAATTTAAATACACTGTGATTCAAAACTCAAAAATACCTACATGGGGTTCAATACATTTTTCATAGCCCCCCACTGTAGAGACTCATGTAAAAACAAACTACTTAGTCATAAAGTGACATTTTTAAGTAATTCTGTGATGTCACATCCATTAGGGTGGGTGTCTGTAACCATAATTGAAAAAACTGGATTTGATGATGGCGGCACAGTGGCTGCAGGTGTAGCGCTGCTGCCTTGCAGTTAGGAGACCCAGGTTAGCTTCCTGGGTCCTCCCTGCATGGAGTTTGCATGTTCTCCTGTGTCTACGTGGGTTTCCTCTGGTACTCTGGTTTCCTCCCACAGTCCAAAGACATGCAGGTTAAGTGCATTGGTGATTCTAAATTGTCCCTATTGTGTGCTTGGTGTGGGGTGTGTGTGTTTGTGCTTCCGGGCTGGGATTGGCTCCTGCAGACCCCGTGACACTGTAGTTAGGATATAGCGGGTTGGATGATGGATGGATGGATGATTTGATAATTCGTGATTTGTGAGCCTAATTGTGATAGCATACATGTAGCTGATGTATGGACAGTTCTTTCAGGCAGGGGTTTTGATTGATTAAAGCAGGCCTGACTCATCACCTCAGACCTTACCCCTTCACTTTCAGGTGGAGGCCTGCAGTGACTCTGCACAGATAGGGAAGAAAGATATTATTTGATTTTGAGGAGAGCACAGTCCATGCATAACATAAGCTGAGATGGCAGTTACCCATACCTACCTATGTAAAATGTGTGAGTATTTATAATGGTGAGTGACCTTCCAGAAGCCAGAAGCTCTCTGCAAGAATGCCATCTGCACTTCACCAAACCACACATAAAGAGCTGGACAATGACTGTAATGTCTCTAATGGCTTCTCTTTGGCCAGAATATCTTATGTATAAATGTCTACATGTGGAAGTGTGTCTGTCTGTCTGTCCGGCCCGGACATCATGATGCTCAAAGAAGCGACTCTGTCACCAAAGTGAAGCCACGCGCTAATACACAGCAGGTGAGCACATCAGCAAAACGAAACCTCTGAGGAGAGATAAGCTCGTTTAGCCAGTGATAGACAACGAGGCTAACACGTTGGCAAAACGAAACGCAAGGAGCTGCTGATACACAACTGATGCAATTGATTGATTGAAGTGCTATAAATCCATGCTTTATAGGAGCCCGGGCTTTTTACAGCATGGACTTACACAGCTAGTGTATGTATAAATGATTATACTGCACTGTATATTGGAAGTGAAAGCTGCATTTAAAAACAAGTTAAATCTATCTATCTATCTTAGATAGTATAGATGAATAGATAGATAGATAGATAGATAGATAGATAGATAGATAGATAGATAGATAGATTTTTGTACCATACCTCTCTTTTAATTATTTCCCCCATGGTTACTGAAGGGAGTAAATACACAAGTTCAAGTATGTTCTGTATTTTCATAAAGAGCACATTCCCAGGGAGAAAGGGACCCCGCTGGAGACAGTGCCACATATTTCTTGTGATATGTATATCCTGTCACTTCTAAAGACACTGACATTTTTTGCATAGAGAGGCCAAGAAGGCTAAGAAGGTAAGGGCACTCAATAGTTGTAGTGTGGCTCAGCAGTATGTGCACTCCTGTCAATTACCTATGAGCATCTTATGTGTGCATTGCACCCCTCATTCCCAGGCAGTGTTACCGTCCCGGGCACCTGTCTAGCCAGCCTCTTTCTTTCATTCCCAGAGGGGTCCTTCTTTTCTTCTACTGGACTGTCTTTCTTTTTTACTCAAAATGATATCATGACTGTTTGTTTTTTGCCAAGACCTCAGTATGCATACCAATATTAGATGCTTTCATTAATTTGTATTCTTCAAAGTGCCCATCTGTCCTGTGATAAACCTTGGGAATGGCAGTGATATCCCAACACTATTTGCACAGATGCAATGCTCTGTTGTTTGAATAAATTACATTCTCACACCCTCTTAACCCACTTCATGGTCACAGTGGACTGAAACCAGTTCCAGTAGTATGATAATTTAGAAAATAGCCCTGGACAGTTGGCTTTCATATTATAATGTTTAAGATTATTTGTAGAGCTTCATAAGACATGCTCACAAAGACTAGCTTCACAAGTAAGCACACCATGTTTTGGTCCAAGTCTTAAAAATTTTTGAAATTCATTTCACAGGATAAAGATCTACTTTACAAAGGGTTTGAAAACGTGTTCGATTTTCAGACTACTTAAAGAAAGCATCCAATTCTGTTACATAGCAGTTCAGATCAAGGTGCAGCAATCTTGCATTATATAAGGCAGGACTCTCCAAGCATTATTTATTTATTTATTTATTTGTTTTTCATTTAAAATGCTAACAGTCAACTGAAAAGCACTTACTGACTCACGCATTTATTTCTGTTAGGAATATATTCAACTCTGGATGACTGAGATCCTTAGGAACGCTCATCAGCGAGAGCCAGAGAAAAGAAGAAAAAGAGTCCTTTTGTAAAGAAGCATAGTGCTTCTTGGAAAATAACCAGGAGTAACTTGTGCCATTATATGTTATCCTTTCTTTACCCTTCTTTCTATTTGTCAGCCTACAATAATTGCCTATTGAATGGTGGCGTCCATATCGAGGCCAGCACTGAATGCAGAACACACTGCCTTTGCTAAAATATTGCTAAATATTTGCTAAAAGGTTTGCATTCACTATGAAAGGCACTATATGATCTAGTGTGGAATGGTGATGCACTGCTATAGTGTCATGGGTGCAAATGCTAATCGGGTTATTGTCTTAGTGGAGTTTACACCATCTCCCTGTGTCTTCATGGTTTTTCTCCAGGTGCTCTAGTTTTCCTCCCAAATATAGCTACATTTAAATTGAATAAATATCATGGATGGACATGGATCTGACTAATGCCCTGGTTCCCTCCCTGCACCCATGCTGCTATGACAGGCACTTGATCTCCCCCAAACTTGAAAGGCTGGTACAGGTTATAAGCTGGATGAGTAAACTAAATGAAATTAGCATTGACCATTTGTGTCCACAGTGACGAAAATCCCACCCATCACCTCCAAGTGACTCTTAAATTGAAAAGGCTGCCTTCAGGGCTTATAAATTCAGTCGTGCTGTTCAATACCAGAATGTTTTTCAGAAGGTCACACACTGTAACAGCACCTTTCCATTTCCCATTGATTTTTAGCTTTTGTAATTGATTGGAGCCAAAGGTCAATTCAATGTACAGTAGCTATAACAAGTGAGAACATCTGCACCCAAACCTTTGGGGGTATTTCCCCCAGGCCAACTCGCATTTTCCATTCTTTGGTTTTTGTGCACTTCACTGTGCACTGCAATATCTGCTGTAACGTATATTGGGTCAGTATTATACACATCCTGTTCTCCATCCTCGTTCCATTCTGGTCCTGCCTCTTTCACTATAGTCTGTTAGTCTCATTTCAGCAGTCAGTATTATTATAGTCATTGCCACACTGAGCAGTTTTTGCTCTCTGTGATGTGCACATTAATTGTTTTTCCTTCTCATTTCTTCCCGCCCTTCCATAAACTATTCTGTTCAATTACTTACTAAATATGTTTCTGGCCTTTGCTGTTAGCCCGTTCTTCTGGCCTGTAGTTATTAATGTTATTTCTAAAGCCGAGCTGCCCCTTGCCAGACTTTTCAACAGCAAAGATTAAATGCTACAGTGAGGCTCATTTTCTTAAACTAATACCAGATGCAGCTTTAAATGCCGGATGGTAACTTGAATCAGCTCAAATATAATAAAATACATTACCCTGTAATATACAGGCTGATTACAAATGTCACTTTGACATGTCAGTCTATCACCCAGCAGCAGAACATACGATACAGTCCTAAAGGCTTTGGAAATTTGACACGCCTTAATTCTTGGTGCTTGGCTGTCGCTGACAAACATTTTAGGTTATCCATGGACAGGGTTCCTTCACAATACACAAGTACTGCTACCTTAAACGTCTCAGTTGACCTATAAAGTGCATGGTGCTTATCTATTAGTGAGGTCATTTTTTTCAACTTAATATAAGTACGCCAATTCCTCTCTTCCAAGGAGGCATTGTCCTCTGCCTTTCAACACCAAGCTTCTTTTGTCTCTAAAATGGGAAAGTCATTAATATTTATCCTGGGTCACCCTACAGTTAGATGTCACCCAGCAAAGATGCTCTGAAGTAAATTCATGTCAAAACAATTTGGAATCAAGATCTCTTTCTTATGTTTGCTTGTTGAAACCTAGTAAAACCATATAACTTGCTGTCAAAGCATCCAGGTACCCTACAGAAAACAGACACCTAAAGACTAAGGGCCAAAAATCCTCCATTCACTCTATACTGAGTAGGGTGGCACACACCCAACGTACAGTATGACTTCTGCAAGTTTAAGACCACCTATTGGCACATAAGCACTCTTTGGCTTAATGTCTTTTCATGTTGATCTTAATCCTCCCTTTTATGAGGCTTTCATCTCCCAGTGCAGAGTATTCTTTCCATTAATTAGAAGCCCCATTCCAAACCAACTCCAGCAGACATCATGTAAATCTTAAATTATAAGACAGGGCAATTGGTCAGTCATGGCTGTTTGTCGATCGAACGATGATGTTATCCATCCATTTGTCTATCTCTGTCACTTCTTCTCCTGTGTGTACACTTATGTGAGAGCAGCCCAATTCAGGAAAGACAGACCAGGGGCATGATGGGCAATGGAACTGACAGCCAGGCACAGTCGGTTGGCATTGATAGTGATGTCTTGCCTCTCTTTCTCCTCTTGATGTTGAGTTCATGCTTGCCTGAATTGAAGGATTCCTTCGATGATGGTCTGTCTCAAAGAGTGTGATCTCCAGCAAATGACTCGAGTAGCGAATGAAGCAGGCCTTGAGAAAATACTTCAAGTGTTCTTCTAGCATTTCTTTCAGCCACCATGTGGTCAGGATCTTTCAGCAAGTTCACCATACAGGATGAGCTGTGAAGCTGAGACTCATCCATGCAAATAAAGTAAAGACAAGGCAATAAAACCAGTGACAATTGATAAATCAGATATAAAATGTTGTGCAAGGTCATGACTTTAAATGTTTATATCCATTTTCTTGTGAATGTCATATTTAATAGTACACGAGTTACGATTGGCTTTACACAAGACAAATAACAAATTGTGTTGATTTATTTTATTGGTAAAAATAAAGTTTATGAAGCAGCTTAACAGGATTGCTATCATTTGTCCCATTTAGTAAAAAAGATTTTTATATATATATATATATATATATATATATATATATATATATATATATATTAATAAATAAAAGGGAAAGCCCTCACTCACTCACTCACTCACTCACTCATCACTAATTCTCCAACTTCCCGTGTAGGTGGAAGGCTGAAATTTGGCAGGCTCATTCCTTACAGCTTACTTACAAAAGTTGGGCAGTTTTCATTTCGAAATTCTGCACGTAATGGTCATAACTGGAAGCTATTTTACCTATATACTGTAATGGAGTTGAGCTCGATGGCTGTGGGGACGAAGTTTAGTATGACATCATCACACCTCCCACGTAATCACGTGAACTGACTGTCAACGCAGTACGTGAAAACAAGGAAGGGCTCCAAAAGCGCTGAAGAAAACATGCATTATACAATTGAGAAGGCAGCGAAACAATAAGAAGCGGCGACTGACACATACAACTATATTCCGAGTGCAGCTACTTCGGAAACAAAGCACGGTGTAAACTAAAGTTTAAATTAAGTTCATAGACAGGCTGCGCTGGCATTTGTCATGCCACGCTATGCGGATACAAGTTTAATGAGAGGACGCGGGATATAAACGAGTTTTGATCACTTTGTAACTAAGTTAAAATTGCTGTTGAAGGGCTGTGCTTATGCAAATTCCGGGAGACTCTTTGTAGGGGGATTGACAGTTAAGTGGTGGGGAGTCACGTCATCATCTCCTCCCATTCACCTCATTTCACTCTGAGCTGAGCTCCCCAGCTAATGCAGTGTTGCAAACCAACCTTGTGACGCTGCACCAAATACTCACAGAAAAATCCACAAGTTAATACACATGCTGTTCTCTAGAGTTTCTCCACAGTCTGAATCCTCCAGGCACTACTTACAAAAGGTTATATTGACAATCGTGTTACGTTATTTTTAAAATGTTTCCTTTTCTTACACAAGTACAGCTGAGAAGCTTCGATGCATGTGCTCCATAACGTTAAAAATAACGCATTTAATCACACTTTGCATTCCAAGCAAGGGGAACTTCTCTCAATGCATGATTTCCTGGTATACCGATTACATTGATCAGGCTTCCCGATTCATTTTACCCTCCCACCCCTTGGTTTGAGAAGAAGTATGAAAAATATGAGGTTAACGCAGAAAAGCAGATCACCAATTGAAGCTTTATAATAATGGATACTTTTATTCGCCATCAATAATTCTTTTTGGGAAAAACCATACTCAGTGTAACCCCCTTCCATTACATAATTTTTCCGCGACTAACCATGATTAAATGAACGGTAAAAAAGTAAGAGCAAAGCGAGCGTGACTTATTCAGGCAGGCTGGCAAGAGCTCAATAGCTTCAATTTGGATATAAGTAGGTTCTATTTAGTCGCCAGAAATATTTTTGGTAGGAATGGAAGTTGAATTTAGTCTTTAAATTTCTATGGTGAAGAAAAATGTATGCAATGATGACTAAATTTAACACATTCCTACTAAACATATTTCTGTCAACTAAATAAAAATTACTTATATTTAAAATTTAAATAGAACTTGAACAGATACGATAGTTCATAATACCCACGCAGCACTAAGTGCCGTGACATGGAGTCATCCGTTTTAACAAGCACATATGCACTGATACGAAATAGCCTGCCCATTTAATTATTTAGGAATGGATAGATAAATTATCTTTTGTCAAATAATGCTTAAATTTTTCTTCCTCGATGAATTTGGCACCCCAGCAACAGCTGCTCGCACCCCAAAGTATATATATATATATATATAGAGAGAGAGAGAGAGAGAGAGAGAGAGAGGAAGAGAGATATAGACATAGATTTAGATATAGATATACATACACATCCGGGTTCCTATTTAAGGGCTGCCTCCTTCAGTCGAGAGCAGGAGTCAGGTGGAAGAGAGATGGAGCTGGAGAGGACTGAGGCGCCAGAAAGAGAGACACGAAGGACTTGTGGCCTGGACTTTGGGATCGGTGCTGGAGGCACTGGGGTGCACGTGAAGTATTACTGTAAATATTGTAAATAAAGGGTGTGTTGGGTGAACATAAGATGTCCGTCTGTCTGTGTCCGGGCCAGCGTTCACAATATATATGTATATAGATATATAGGTAGAGATATAGATATATATATATATATATATATGTATGTATATGTGTGTGTCTATATATGTAGACATGTATGTGTATATATATATATATATATATATATATATATATATATATGCCAGTAACACTATGACATGACAAATATTACATTGTAATCATGTTACGTTATTATTAAAATGTTTCCTTCTTTTCATTACTTTTAACTATTACTACTTCTCCGCTCTGCAGCTCGGTATTTTGCTGGTATATATATATACTATCTGTCACTATATACTGTATATATATATATATAGTGACAGATAGGGGGTGCTATCGCTCCCTTGAATCTTTGTCGAAGACGCCAGACACCAGATAAAAGTCCAAACGTTGACTTTATTAACTAGCAAAATACCCACGCTTTGCAGCAGAGAAGTAGTGTTTTAAAGAAGTTATTAAAAGAAAAGGAAACATTTAAAATAACGTGAACATGATTGTCAATGAATTGTTTTGTCACTGTTATGAGTGTTCTGTCATCAGGATGTGATTATCATTATTTCTTTCAATCAGGTTCGTATTTGGAGGATGGATGTGTTCAAGTTATATTCCGTGTTTGTCAACCACTGTAAAGATAACAGGTTTCATTCATCGAAGTGTTCACTACCCAAATCGGCACTCGTGAATCTAAGATGTTTAACAGGCATTCCCGGTATTAAGTTGTGGATCTGCTCAGAATATTTAGCGTAGCGTGTCATGAACTTAATTTAAACTTAAGCTTTACACCTTTGCTTTCCTTTTGACACAGTAGTGTACAAAGGCTTGCTCACGTCAGAGGGTTTCCACAGTAGCTTCCTTTACCAGCAATTTTAACTCGTAACAGCAATTTTAACTCTGTTAAAAGTGATCAAAAGTCTCATTTATACCCTGCTTCCTCTCATTAAACTTGTATCTCATGAATATCGTATTCGTCTTAGGCATGACAAACGCCAGCGGCAGATGTCTATGAACCTAATTTAAAGTTAAGCTTTACACCCAGTTTCTGTCGCACTTTTGCTGAGTTTGTGCGAAACACTATTCTATCCCTGACCATCTCATCTTCGTTTGCATAAGCACAGTCTTTCAACAGCAATTTTAACCCGCTACAAAGTGATGAAAAGTCTCGTTTATACCCTCAGTCCCTCTCATTAAACTTGTATCTCACAAATATCTGATTCGCTTAGGCATGAAAATGCCAGCAGCAGCGAGTCGGTGGGTCGCCTGAAAATAAAGGACCTGTCTGTGTGGTCCGCACGCCGGCGCGGAGGTACTATTGGTGTTTGAGCAGGTGTTGTTTTGTTCAGTTAACGCCTAGCCATTTCGGCGACGCTTTCTGAAATTCAGCTTGATTCTGTGCTAATATGTCTATTATATCATTTTTAGAACTCTGCGTTCCTGTGGCTGCGCTAGTGAAGGTTGTTCCGATCGTTCCTGTTTTTACTATAAACTCAAGCTCATGAAGTTTTGTAGGATTCCATCGAGTTCGGTCCGCTCAAGTGTGACTGTCGAAGAGGATGCTGATGCTACTGCACCTTCTGTAATAAAGAATCACATTTAATATCAAGGGCGCGCTTTAACTGAGGAGAAGCCTTTCGTGCCTTTGACTTTGAGTGATCTCGTTCTTGAAATTGCATTTCTTGAATTGATTAACTAGCTGTTCATTTGCATCTTTCAGTCATGCCGTTGTAGCGGCAGCACATTCATTCCATTTCTTAGAGCTTTCCGCGAATGTCTTTTTCTGTTTCTTAATCGCTCCTTCTTTATTTAAAATAGCTATTAGCTTTTCGTTTAACTCCTCAATCTTTTGTCGTTGCACAAAAATCGTGAAATCTTTCTGCTACAATTAGCGGTTTCTGGAATGTCTTTAAGACTTTCTATTTCAGTTATGAACACGGAAAGCTTTATTTTCCTCTGACTTATGGATCTTTAAGATCCCTAATTATATTTTCTGACTTCGAGTCTGTACTCAGATCACTGCCGATCTCACTTGAGCTCTGTTTAGACATTGCCATGACAACAGTTCAAACAAATGACAGGACGTTTCCTGACAGCAATTCCGTACAAAAGGGACGTTCCAACAAGGCAGATTACTTTCTTGAAACAAGGATCCAATGACTCAGGCAAGGCACATCCAATCATCCAAAATGTCTTTTTCCAAGACGTCCATTAATAATTTCACAGTCTCTCAAATCTTTTAAGGTACGCGACCTTGCTTTCATTTATGATCATGTAAGATAGTAGATAATATCACAGTACCTTCTGAATGATTCAGTTCTTTTCCTTACTTGACGAGTTCTGTAGCAGAAGTATCTTCTGTTCTCGAATGGTAAATTCCAGTTCAGGCCTTAGATAGCTAGTTTTCTGACGAAGTATGCATCGTTTCCCAAAATTACCAAAGTTCTGCAGCTTCAACTAAAAAAAAATGGGATTCAACAAAAGCCTGACGCGCAGAAATGACTCCACAGACAAAATATCTTGGTTTTTGAAAGTTTAGTTAAGTTTTGAAGTAAAACAGTTCAAACAAAAAAGGAATATTAAAATAACAAAAAAGGAAAAGTTAATGTCAAGAAAAGTTCAGTTCTAAGCTTATTCTTGTTACAACTCAAATCATTACTTCTTACTTAACATATCTGAACCATTTCAAAACAGTCAGAAAACTGTATGCTTATCCCATTTCTAAGCTTAAAATGGGTCTTTCAAGTCCTCTTTACTGAGACCTGTTCCAAACAAACAGAGCTTATTATTACACTGTTATTCAGTTATAGTAAGAAGGTTCTATCTCTTGTTAACTATAGGGGGAAAAGACTATACCATAAGTTATGACTATGAAAAGAATTTATATTCTATTCAAATTAAGCAAACATTAATAGGAGTTTAGCTCAAAACTTTAGCTTTCTAAGATTGCTTACATTTCCGGCCCCTAATTGACTATCAGGAGCGAGACAATTACTATACTTTACTCAATATGAGCCAATAAATTTTAATGATTCTTTTCAAATCATTAGCAACACTCAAACAAACATTTTAAAAATTTCATATTTCAAACATCGACTGTTTCTTGGAGTAGGCACAGTTTATTCACGGGTCTGTCCAGTGTGCTGGTTTTGGTCTGCACACAAACTCTTCTAACTGCACCTTTGGCATCTGGCATTGTCTTGATGACTCGACCCATTACCCAGTAATTGCGAGGTGTAGCTTTATCTACAATTAGAACAACGTCCCCGGTTCAAAATTTCTTCTTGGTGCAAAGCCATTTTGACGTTTTAAGTATTGCAAATACTCTTTTGTCCATCTTTTCCAAAACAAATCAGCCATGTATTGAATTTGTTTCCAGCGTCTTCTCGGGTATGGTTCATGTTCTGAAATGAGTTTAGGTGGTATTTCAGGTTTGGTCTTCAAATAACAAGTGATTGGGTGTGAGTGCTTCCAAATCATTTGGGTCATCTGATGTCTTTGTAAGGGTCTGTTATTGAGTATTGATTCCACTCTACACATTCATTGTAGGAAGGTTTTCTGCATCGAGTGTTTGTTGGTTTAGTGTTGAATTTAAAATCTTTCTTATGCTTCTGATTTGTCTTTCCCACACTCCACCTTGGTGAGAGCTGATGGTGATTAAAATCCATTTGATTTGTTCTTGCATCATAGCGTCACGATTTTTTGTGTTCCAATTTTTAATAGCTTCTTAGCTCTCTTCTGCTCCAACAAAATTTGTTCCATTGTCTGAGCGCATGATTTTAACTTGTCCTCTTCTATCCGAAATCGGAGTATGGCTTGGATACAAGAATCAGTGTCTAAGCTATGTGGATTTATGTGCTAGCTCTGGTTGTTAGACATGTGAAGATTACTCCGTACCTCTTGACTAAACTTCTTCCTCTTTTGACTAGGAAGGGCCAAAATAATCAACTCCAACATTAGTGAACGGTGGTTGGTTTGATGCTAGGCGATCTTCTGGCAAATCTGCCATTTTGGCTCACCTGCTTTCGATTATATCTTCTGCATGTTGTGCACTTTGAAATTATTTTTCTGATAGCTGAATTTGCTTGAGGTATCCAGTATTTCTAGCGTATGTGCGAGTACATAGTTGCTCCACAATGTCCACGCGTTTATGAATGTGCTGTAATATGAGAGAAGCAACATGTGAATGCTTGTGTAAAATTGCGGGTGTTTAGCTCTTCGGCATTGCAGCTTTGCAGAGTCTTCTCCAACCCTTAGTATTCCATTTTGTAGATCGGGTCGAGTTTATAGGTTTGACTGTTCCTTTAACACAAGTCTTTTTTTAGAGCTTTTAATTCTTGAAATTGGCTGTTGACTTGACGATAGCTCTGTTTCAGCTTTAACTAAGTCATCTAGAAAATTGGACTTGGCTTTAAAGTCCGTTTATACTTTTTCATGTGCTTTGTGATGAGTGATTTTTGTTCTTTTGGATTACCTTTAGTCTGACTGGCTTCTAGTTGAAATGTTTTTCTTTCATTTCTTAAGTGCAACAGTATGTCTTTAAACTTGATAAACCAAGCCACTGCTTTCTTCAAGCGATGCCAATCTGAAAAGTAAGTGATTAGTTTGTTGATGGGTTCAGTTGTCTCTTCTATTTTTGTCATGTTAACTACACAGATTTTAACTTCTGGATCATCTTCAAAAAGTGAATCGCTCAGTTGATCTGGTCTTTTTGGCCACTCACGTTCTGACTTCAATAAGAAACTTGGACCATGTGACCATGTGATGTTCTTGAGAAAGTTTTCTATGCTTAGCCCTCTAGAAGCTTGATCAGCTGGATTAAGGACAGATGTGACATACCTCTACTGTGAAGGATGTGAATGACCTCTGATCATGGAGATTCTGTTGGCAACAAAGGTCTTGAATCGAGTGCTTTCATTTGAGATGTATTTTAGCACCGTGGTGCTGTCAGTCCAAGTAGATTCTCGTAAGGGCATTTGAAGCTCACCTTTAAGCATTTTGTCCATTTTTACTGCCATGACGGCTGCTGTCAACTCCAATCTTGGAATTGTGACTGTTTTAATGGTGCAACTCTTGACTTACCCATCAGGAATGAACAATGCCTTTTGCTCTCTTCATTTGTTAAAACAAGATAAGTGACAGTGCCATATCCATCTTCACTAGCATCTGCAAAATGGTGCATTTGTGCTGTCTTTATGGTTCCAAACCCAGTAGGTTTGAAGACATCTATTCACTTTATAGTCTATAAGTAACTTCAAATCATCCATCCATTTTTTCCATTTCTGAATGTGTTTGGCTTCTACTTCTTCATCCCACCCAAATTTCTTTTTGCACAAGTCTCTTAGAATAAGCTTTGCTGGCAGTAAAGCAGGTGCTAGAAAACCAAGTGGATCATAAACTGAGCTAACAACAGACAGGATACCACGCCTTGTAGCGGGCTTGTTTTGCAACTTAATCTGAAATTTGAAACTGTCAGTTTCTGTGCACCACTGGATTCCCAGGGCACGCTCTGTGGCTCAAATCTAAGTCCTTTGTTCATGAGCTCTGTCTTCTTCAGGTATGGACAATAAAACTGCTCTGTTGTTACTCACCCACTTAGTCAAATGGAATCCCCCTTTGAGACATAGAGCTTGGAGGTCCTTTGCCAGCTTTATTGCTTGTTCTTCTGTTGTCACCGACTTTAAACAGTCATCCACGTAGAAGTTGTTGAGGACGGTGTTAACAGCTTCCTCAGGAAATGTGTCTCTGGCATCTTCGGCTGCTCTACGCAAAGCATAAGAAGCACAACTGGGTGAAGAAGTAGCACCAAAAAGATGTACTGTCATTTTGAATTCTTCTAGGTCTTTACTTAGATTACCTTCAGGCCACCATAGAAAACGTAAAAGATCTGTGTCTTTGTCTGGTATCTTAACTTGGTAGAACATTGATTTAATGTCTGCCATTAAGGCTACTGGCTCCTTTCTGAATCTTGTAAGGACGCCAATGAGTGTGTTAGTTAGGTCAGGGCCTTTTAGTAATTGTTCATTAAGTGAAATCCCCTGGTAGGTAGCTGTGCAGTCAAAGACTACTCGAATCTTATTTTTCTTTGGATGATACACACCGTGATGTGGGATGCCACCTCTGCCTTCATTGCAATTCCAGGCTTTCTTTGGGTACTTTAACAGCATAACAATTGTCTATAATGTCTTTCATGAAGGCTTTATAGTCTTGTGGAAACCTGAATTTTGCTCAATTTTCTTTTGAGTCCAATAGCACGCTGTTCAGCAATACAGCGGTTATTCGGCATTTTAAGTGTTTCATCCTTCAAAGGCAAATTTAAACAATAGTGACCACCTACCAGTCTTGCAGATTCTGAAGCTATGCGCATGAACTTGATGTCCTCCGGTGACATCTCCTCCTTTTCTTCACAGTTGCGCTCTGGAAAATCTGTGTTATACTGCTGTAGCAGCATATCTTCAATTTCTGTTATTGATACACGATTGATTGAATGTTTAGACATCTTACCACTTTGTTTTGCGAGGTCGTCTATCTCTTTGTATGGTCCACCAACTACCCATCCAAGTGCAGTCTTCATGGCGTGAGGTCCACCTCCTTGGCTAGGTATGATTCGTGAATGCTCAAAGATTTCTGGATAGTTGATTCCTATTAAAAGATCAACTTCAGAGTCAATATGAGACAGACGTACCTCTTTAAGATATGCCCACTTATCGATATCTTCTTGTAGTGGAATACTTTCTCTGTTCACTGGAATGGAGACCTGTGTGAAGACCTTTGGCAAATCAATATATTCAACATCATTGAGACCACTGACTTGTAAATCTGATAAAATAGAACATTGGGTTAGCATTTTGGAATCATCATCGTAATTACTCATAGTTTTGAGGAATACTTTGGTCCTTCTCCCTTGAAGGCTCAGTTGTCTCTGGAGCCTTTCAGTACAAATTGTTACTGTACTGCCGAGGTCTATAAAGGCATATGTTTCTACATACCTTTCACTTTTCTTGGATTTCACCTTAACAGGAACTACTTGCAGTGCACATTCTTCTCCGGCCCCTGTAAAGGTACAAGTTCCAGTCTCGGTTTCTGTTTCGGTAGATGTTGCCACACTAGCCTTAGCTTTAAATACTGCTCCACTGTCCTCTTTAATGTGCAGGATATCTGGGTGCTGTAAAGAACATGTCTGACATTTCATTCTCTCTTTACAATTTACTTAGATGACCCTGTTTGAGACAGGAAACATAAACCTTTAGATTTTAAAAGTCAATTCTTTCTTTATGTGAGTTCTTTGATTTTTTCCCCATACGGCGAGGATATGCTGGCTACTGCAAAGGCACAAGGTTTGTTAAACGCACATATATCGTTAACATTTGTTGAGACAGAGACTTCTTGAATCTCCTTTTCAGCAGCATCAGACACATTTGTAGTAAAATGTTTCCTGATTTTGTCCGTACTTAAGAGGAGATCTAATTTTGTCGATCTTTTTTTTTTCTCTATGTGCCATAAATGGGATGCATACATTTCTTAGCCTGTTTATGTAAAAGACAGTTAAATCGTGAATGTCGATTTTCTTTCTTCTTCATCTTAATTTCATAAGCTGCGTCCCTCCACTTATCTCGTATAGAATATGGGAGCTTCATGAGAATAGTACGGATATTTTCATTGCTATTGAATGCTGCTCGGTTTCTTGTTTTGGTCATGGAATCCATACAGTTTTCAAGAAAGGTTGCATAATCTCTCAAGGCTTCCCGTCATTTTGTTTTATTTGAGGCCACTTTCAAAGCTTTGTTTACATATGTATCTATTACAACGCTTATTGCCATAGTAACTTTCTAGCTATTTTCTAGCCTTTTCATATCCCTTCATCTGGTGGCAATCAGCACATCCTTCCAATCATTTTTGAGCTGGTCCTCTTGTATATTGAATCAAATAATCTAATTTATCTTTGTGTGTCTACTAATATGTCACCTACAGCGTGGGTCAATGGTTCAGATATGTTAAGTAAGAAGTACGATTCTTCGTCGAGAAGTAAACCCTAATTTAATGTTAAGTTTTACACCCTGCTTTCCTATTCGTTTGCATAAGCACAGTCCTTCACCAGCAATTTTAACTCAGTTACAGTAATTTTAACTCTCTTACAAAGTGATCAAAAGTCTCATTTATACCCTGTGTCTCTCATTAAACTTGTATCTTGAATATTGTATGTCGTAGGCATGACAAACGCAGCGCAGCCTGTCTATGAACTTAATTTAAACTTTAGGTTTACACGCTTTGTTTCCGAGTAGCTGCACTTATAAATATGCTTGTATGCGCCACTCATTCATGTTCTTTTCTGCCTTCCTCAATTGTGTAATGCGTTTTTGAACAGGTTTCATTCATCGAAATGATCACTACCAAATCGGGTACTTGTGAATCTAAGATGTTTAACAGGCATTCCTGGTATTAAGTTGTAGTTGCCTGCGAATATTTAGGCAGAGTGTCTATGAACGTAATTTAAACTTAAGCTTTACACCTTGCTTTCCTATTGATATGTGTCAAAGGCTTGTTCAGCGTCAGAGGGTTTCCGAGTAGCTGCACTTATAAATATGCTAAGCACAGTCCTTCATTTCAGAATATTTAGTGGGCGTGTCCCCTGACCATCATCTTCGTTTGCTAAGCACCCTTACCTGCGAATATTTACCTTATATGGGCAGGCACTCAATCGTGGGGCTGATGATGGGGACGAACTCCCCACGGTGACCGAGCTGCAGGCTAGGCCATTTTGGAATGTAGGTCCAGTTATGACCATCTGCTCAATTTCGAAATGAACCTGCTAACTTTTGTAAGTAAGCTGTAAGAATGAGCCCAAATTTCAGCCTTCCCCCTACAGGGAAGTTGTAGAATTAGTGATGGTCAGTCAGTCAGTCAGTGAGGGCTTTGCCTTTATTAGTATAGATCCACAGTGCAAAAGCACCCTCCTCATTTACTCATCAATAACCACAATGATAATCGATAATCACAATCACCACTCCCAGATGTGTTGCCACCCTTCCACCCAGCCAGCTCCCGCCTGGGAACTCCCACAATCCTTTATATTCCCTGACCGAAGTGTTCCAACCCCAGTCCATGGGGATCCCTATGACCGGTCAAAAAAAAAGTCCTTTTCTTCACCCAGAGCATGTCATTCCTCTTGTCCAGTATGACTGACGAAATTTCCCGGTGGCGTGGGTAATAACCATCGTTCCCCCCTGCAGCGTCTTTCAGTGGCCCCCAAGATCCAGCAGGGCTGTGGATATCTCCAATGCCCCGATGCCCTGCTGGTTTGGGCACCTCCATGCTGCAGGGAGCTCCACCTGGCGGTTTGGGGGGTATTCCTGGGATGAAGGGTGGCCATCCACTATATATGTTGAAGGTAACCCCTCGCTATATCGGCTTCGACTTTCGCGCTTCACTCCATGGATTTTAAATGTAAGCATATCTAAATATATATCACGGATTTTCTTATTTCTGGGACAATGGGTCTTCAATTTATGTTACAGGCTTCCTCAGTTTGTTTGCCCAGTTGATTTAACAAGGGCGTTTATTGGCGGATGGCTGAGCTACCAATCAGAAGCATATTATATTAAATAAAACTCCTCAATGATATACAATGCTTCCAGGCACTGTTTCGCACATTTAAAAGCTCTAGCAGTCCGTATTGATTTTTCATTGTTTGCTTTTTTTGTCTGTCCTCTCTTTGAGAAATACAGGCGATACTTATCCATCATACAATACCATCAGGAGGCATATGATTGGCCCCATTATCTGCTCCTGACGGGGGGGTTGTGAGCAGAGGGCTGTTTGCACAGTAGCTGTTTGCTTAGAAGATAAGGGTGACCTGTAAAAATGCTAAAGGCTACCTTCACGTGATCCCTTCATTGCCTGCTTTATCGCGGTGCTTGCATTAAAAGCCAAAAAGCCCCATTGATTTTGATTGTTTACTTTACTCTCTCTCTGACATTCTCTGCTCCTGACAGCGACTTTGAAGAGGAAGATATGTTTGCATTCTTTTAATTGAGAAAGAACTGTCATCTCTTTTTTTGTCATGGAGCACAGTTTAAACTTTGACTAAAGGGTGTTACTTCATGTCTAGAGGGCTCTAATAATGTTTTAAAACGTATTTAGAAGGTCGTAAACAGGTTTTCAATGCTTAACTCTTAAAATATTAGATTTATAAATAAAGAATCCTACTTCTTGGAAAACCATTTATCTGTCTGAGCGGATCAACCACTATAAATGAGGTTTACTGTACAACTGTGGGAGAATATTTATAAACAGTGTGGGAGAGTTTCTAAGAGCTTAAAATTATAAAATAACCATACAAACATATGGTCTCTACATCGGGGTTTTCACCTATCCGGGGTTCTGGAATGAACCCTGATCGAGGAGGATTACTGTATATGCTATTCACCCATGACAATCTCAAAAACCCCAAAAAGAGATACAAACAGATTATTAAATCAAGAATCATTTAAATTTTATTATTAACACATGAAACCTCCTTTTGCCTTCATGGGTACACCAAGTCCCGCAGACAAGGCGATATATTTTGCAGGATGGAGCATAATCCTAGGCAGAAGCTGCAGCTCCCACTTCAGCCATCAATACATCTTAATAATAATAATTAATCACATTTTATAAAGTGCTTTGCATGCATGGTGGGGAAACCATCAACCACCACCATTTGCAGCACCCATCAAGATGATCACAGCATTCATTCTTGTACCAGCATGATCTCACACATTAGCTATTGGGTGGTGAAGGGTATGACAGACAGCCTAGATAGAAACAGGGGATGATTAGGGTCAGAATGGAAAAGATCAGGACATTGGGATGTAGTCAACTCTGCTCACAAGATGCACAGGAGTATTTTCGATCAAAGAGGCAAGGATCTCAGTTTATGTCTCATCCAAAGGATAGCACCATTTTCAGTATAAATGTCCCCACCAACATCTCTTCAAGCAACATCCCAAACTTTCCTGGTTGGGTTCCTATCCCAAAAACTGGCCAAATCCAAAAAATCGTTAACTTCAGGTGGATTAAATGTTACGAAGTGCTGGTATATGTTTCCCAAACCATGGACAGCTGACGGACGTTTTCCTTAATAATATATTATGGAATTCATGGTTTAAATTTAAAAAAGGCAAATCTTCAGGGCCTTTAGGCGCAAAGGTTCCCACACCATCTACCGCCCCCCATATTTTATTGTTTGTATGACATTCTTTCTGCTGAACACTGTATTACATTACGAGACATGGTTTTACCCATGTCTCCAAAGAGTTTTACTTTTTAATTGTCTATCTTAGAACATTATTCCAAATGTTTTGGGGATTATAGTCTTCTTACAAATGTGGGGGCTGGGGATGCTATTCTTGGGTAGCAGAGGCTTCTACCTTGCTACTTTTTCATTATATCTTTTGTTACTGTGGAGCCATTGATATTAACCTCCCGCATGAGCTAGAAAGGCCTGGATTTTTGGATATTCTACTGGATCCTCTGTGACTTCTGATGAGTCATCACTGTGTCCTTGGAGTATTATGGCAGGCTGACCTTTCCAGGAAGATTCACCAGTTCCAAGGTACTATTTGGGGATAATGTATCTCACTGTGTTGCAGTGGTTCACATTCTTTGAAATAGTTTTGTAACCATTTCCTGATCAGTTTTTAACAATTTTCTTCTCATCTCTTTTACCATTTCATTTGATTGAGACATAGTGTTCTTTCTAGACCTAGTGGTGACTACTCCTCATGGTAAAGGTCAATATGGGGTTTGATTCAGCAGAGCTGGTAAATTTATCTTTGGAGTCCCGGCCCATTATCAACTAACCTGGAAAGTATTCCTTTTGATTCTGTTAGACTTTTTT
>NW_024380319.1:0-8330 GCF_016835505.1 Polypterus senegalus
AGGAGGATCGAACAGGCTAACCTCCCTCAGACCATGGGGTGACGCCTGGTGCTATGGGACCACGGTACAGGGCTTTGAAGCTCAACCCTGTAGGGGCCCATGGTCATCCAGGGGCCAGATGCCTTGGGAGCCCTGGACCTCAGCACTTCCGCCACACCTACTTATGCAATCACTTACTTCGGAGTTTTACTTCTTCAGTTAAATATCTACAGAATATGGTTTATTTCGACTTTGGAAATGTATAGTTACAGCATACGAGTTCACACTAAAAATACTGAATGGATCAATATATGTATTTACTGTAAATATTTTGTCATGTAGAAAATTGTGATGACTTTCAAGGGAATGGAATACTGTTGCATGCCAGTGTAATAAAAATAGTCTAAATACCACAAAATGAACTCTCAATAACAAAAAAAAACCAAACAAACATCCAGCGCAAGGGATACTGTTAATCTATATAAATAAAAGTCAATTTATGTGTGTGTGTGTATGGATCTTCCAGCATCATTTCCAAATAGCTGGAGCGTTTTTTATGAAACTTGGTACACGTTTATCATTGCTTAACTAAAAATACTATAGGGTCAAATCAACCCTTAACCTTCCCTTTCTGGGTAGGGTGGGGGTTATCTTGCACTCTTTTATGCATGTTATCATAGTACTGACCTCCATAGAGCGAACTGGAGGTGACTGCCAGCATTCTTTTTGTTTGAGCAACAACACGCCCCTTTTGATTTTGAAAATAAATAGAGTTGGCAAGGTCTGAGCGTCAACTGATGATAACATACATACAAGACTGCAAGACAAGTGCATTAGTGAATCTTCATTGTTTGTTAATTTATTTTTAATTTTTAAAGTTGTTTTTTAAATTATATTTTTCTCAATAGCAAGGTATTTCAGTTAGTTTATGATATCTTCCATATCACCATGGCAATCACCGGTAGCTTTAATTTGCAAACCAAGTCGCACATATCAATGTTGATTGTGTTGCGTTATTATGGTATAAATGCTAAAACCCACAGTGATGAGTATTTCATGCCCCTTGTGCATGATATTCTGGAATATTTGGATTTTCACTCCAGATATTAGAAAGTATGTGTAGAGGCTGGCCGTACTAAGAAGATGGCAGTGATATGCCAAAGTATTGCTCCAGTTCAGAGTAATACCTTTTGAACTGAAGAATGCTGCAGCTTTCTTTCAACTTCTCACAGAATAGGAGCTTGGAGAGTTACTGGACAATTTTCTAATATTTACATGGGTGAAATCATTGTATTTTTACAAAATTAAAATATCACATACAACTCTCCTTCCTTGGACATCTAGTCTAGACTGAATGTGTGAAGAAGAATCATTCTAAACATTTTGCAGTCATTCTCCTTCTGACTTGAAAACCTTGCAATGGTTTTAGGGATGCAGGCTGGCTTCTTAAGTTTTTCAAGAAGGGCTAGTATTGCTGCCCCTCTTTGCCATTCCCTTAGAAAGGGTGTTGCATGACAGTGGACTCCTGTGTGCCAAGATGCTTTCTTGGAGTTCAGAAGATCATTGATGGTACCTAATATTTTGTAACAATCTGATATCACACTTTCTTTTTAGGTTCACACAGACACCAGTTAACATTGTAAAAGGGACTGTTTTGATACAAGAAAAGGAAGAGGAACAGTGCATTACTGCGTGTGCAGTCTAGGGTTCCAAGTTTTTGATAGTTGTCTGGGCTGTAGAAAAGTGGCAACATTATCTAGAGTGCAGATTATTCAAGGTACATGTTGATCACCATGTGTTGTCTTGGGCCTTTAACTATCCAAAACCAACTTCTCGTCTGACCAGGTGGATTACTCTACAACAATTTACCTTTAAGGTATACTATTGGAAAGGATGTAGAAATGTGGTTCTGGATACACTAACAAGGGAAATCCAGTATGATGGCTGTGCCAGTCTAGCAGGGCATGTAGGGCATGGTCTGATGCCAGGTGTAAATTTGGTAATGTTATAATGCTACCTGAAGTTGGAGCGGATCAGCGAGCGGAAGCAGAGAGCGGATCAGCGAGCAGCGGCGTCTCCCACAAGCACGTAGCCCTAAAGCACCCGAGCAAGTTCACCTGAGGTAAAGCCGGCAGCTGACCAGTAGAAATAACCGCAGTGAGAATTAAAGTCGATCGCTCAGCGGTGGTGGAAACTTAAAGTACGGTGATTCAGCTCAACACGGAAAGCAGAAGCACCTATAAAACGGCAAAGATGACTTCAACATTTAATGTAAGTTCTATCTGCTCTCTGCCCATCGAGGGCACGTTTATATGTTGTATGTCCTGCAGTATGTACAGCTCAGGTTTTCCGCCGACAGTGCAGATAGCTTCACCTGCCAAAAATGTTTAGTTAATTTAGAGTTGGTCGGGAAAATACGCGAATTGGAGGACCGCATTAGGAATCTGATAGCGATTAGGCAAACCGAAAATTGGATCGACTCGGTTTGTTTAGACAATTCGGCTACTTCTGATTCGGCTTCAGTCTCTCCAGGTCCCACTGCAGTCAGTGCGAGGCGAAATCAGCAGCACCAATTCAGCCACAGGGCGAGTGGGTAACAGTAAGACGGGTCTAAGAATCAAAATTTAGTCCCCTAGCACCCAGGTCACCAATTCGGACCCAGAACAGGTTCTCAGCTCTCCGAGCCTCTGTGGAAACTGAGAATAATAAAGTGCTCATAATTGGCGATTCCATAGTGCGGAATGTTAGAATTCCAAACTATGTTAAACCAGCAGTTAATGTTAAGTGCCTTGCAGGGCCAAGATTTCTGGCATAAAGGCCGCGATTGGATCGTGTTGCCGACGATGAAGTATCTACCTTATTGCTGCATGTCGGCACTAATGATATTTATTTACAGCAATCTGAGGTATTAAAGCGAACTTCATCTTCTATGCACCAAAGCTAAAACAAAATGTCGAATTTAATTGTATCTGGTCCCTTACCAAGATTGTATAGAGGGGATGTGATTTATAGCAGATTGCATTCCTTTCACTGCTGGCTAGAAACCTGGTGTGCAAATAAAAAGCATAGCCTTTGTGAACAACTGGGATTATTTTAGGGAAAGGCCTGGATTTTTCAGAAGAGATGGTCTTCATCCTAACTGGAGGGATCTATGTATTATCCCAAAATATGGCAGCAAAACTGCTCGGTTGACTGATTAGAGCACCATCAGGCCGCAGTCATGTGATCTTAAATCACAGGCTGTTCTTTATCCCACCTGTTATTTTCCTGAAGCTGTTACCCATAATCCGTGTTGTGGGGCATCCAGTAAATTTATTCTTGAAACAAACCATAAATTAATTGATAACCAAAAAATAAGGTGTATAATTAGACCAAGGGATAAAACCAGACACTCCACCAGGGGCATCTGTAATAGAAATTTAATTCAAATTAAAACAAAAATATATCAGCAGTACAGAAAGAACCATGCAGTTTTAAATGCTGTTTATTGAACATTCGCTCTCTTGGCACTAAAGCTGTTTTGGTAAATGATATAATATTAAGTACAAAATCTATCTGTGTCTTCTTACTGAAACCTGGCTTAGTAAATGTGACACTGTTCCCCTAGCTGAGGCGTCACCAGATGGATACTCGTTCCTTCATAAGTCTAGAGATTCTGGTCGAGGAGGAGGCCTTGGAATAATACATTGCAACAAAATGCAAATCACTCCTAAGAACTTAGGCAACTTTACATCCTTTGAGGCATTCATTTTAAATATTAAAACAGATTTCAACACAATTATAGTGCTAGTCTACAGACCACCAGGGCCATATTCATTGTTCATGACTGAATTTAGCAACCTTCTGTCTGATTTGGCTATAAATTATGATCATAGTACTGATGGGGATTTTAATGTACACATTGATGTAGAAACTGGACACTTTTAGCAAATGTTTTACTTATTTGTTAAATTCAGTAGGATTTTGTCAGATTCTCAAAGGTCCAACTCATAATCATAACCATACATTAGATTTAATTATAACTTACAAAGTTGAAATTCAAAATTTAAATATCACTCCATTAAATGTAGTTATTTCCGATCACTTCTTAATTACGTTTGATTTAGTTCTGCCTGCCATGCCAGCGTCAAGAGATTAAAACAAAGACAGTGCGACATCTAGATTGTAATTCTGCTTCAAAATTTATAGATACCTTGAGTAAGTCGAGTGTAATTGTGGAAAACCATTTAGATCAGTTAACATCAAATGTAAACGTTAGATCAGCTAATATCACATTATAATGTGACCTTGAGAAATGCTCTGGACACAGTGGCTCCCCTTAAAACAAAAGTGATCAAAGCACATAGAAACTCTCCCTGGTTTAATGAAAACACTCGAGCTCTTAAATTAGAGTGTCGAAAACTTGAGCGCAGATGGAGAACAACAAAGCTACATGTCTTTCAAATTGCATGGACAGAGAGTGTTAATAAATATAAAAGGCCCTCTTTAAAGCTGCTCAGAATACTATTCTACATTAATAGATAGCAATAATAAAAATCCTAGGTACTGTTTAGAACAGTGGCTAAATTAACAAATGGCAATTCAGATCAACAGTGCAAAATACCAACAGATATTAGCAGTACAGACTTTATGAACTTCTTCAATGAGAAAATTAAAAATATAAGATCCCAGATCTCAGCATCACAGTACAAACCAAATACTAGCTTAGCAGACCCTGCGACATTGCATTCAGCACTTTAATAATTTTAATCCTGTAACTCACCAGGAAGTCTTAACTTTAATTACTAAAATGAAGCCCACTACTTGTTCCCTAGATCCAGTGCCAACAAAACTAGTAAAAGTGCAATGGATGTTCTTGCAGCACCTATTCTAACCGTTATCAATAGTTCATTACTGCATGGCACTGACTGATGCACTAAAAGTGTCAGTCATTAAACCTTTACTTAAAAAGTCAGACCTAGACCCACACATACTAAATAACTATAGGCCTATTTCAAATTTACCATTTCTCTCTAAAATACTAGAAAAGTAGTGCCAGTCAGCTTCAGTCACACCTTACGCGTTACAATTTATTTGAGAAATTCCAGTCTGGCTTTCGTCACTGGTCATTGTACAGAAACGCACTAACCGGGTTGTAAATGACATTCTGATATCCTCTGATGAAGGAAACTCCACTGTAATTATGTTGTTGGACTTAAGTGCAGCATTTGACACCATTGACCATTCGATTTTACTGCACAGGCTAGAAAACGATGTTGGGCTTACAGGCCCCGTGCTCGCTTGGTTCAGTTCGTATTTATCAAATCGATTACAGTATGTACAGAAATGTGCTGACAGTACTCCGTCATTATACACAGAAGTTCAATATGGTGTCCGCGGGACTCAGTACTAGGACCTTTACTGTTTTCACTTTACATGCTTCCACTGGGATCTCTCATTAGGAAACATAATGTTAATTTTCACTCGTATGCAGATGACACCCAGTTATACCTTTCATTTAAATCAAATGAAGTTTCTCCGATGTTGTCTTTAATTAGTTGTGTTAGTGAATTAAAGGAATGGATGAATGAGAACTACTTGTCTTTAAATACAGATAAAACAGAGATGTTAATTGTTGGAGGAATGACGCTGATCACAGCAATATTTTGACGTCATTTAACTCAGTTGGAATCCCAATTAATTTTACTGAATCTGCCCGCAATCTAGGGATTATCTTTGACTCTAGCATGTCATTTAAAGCGCATATTACAAAGTCGTCCAAAACATGTTTTTCCATCTTAAAATATTAGGAAATTAAGGCGCTTTCTAAATAAACAGGATTGTGAGAAATTAATTCATGCATTTATCTCTAGTAGGATTGACTACTGCAATGCGGTGTTCACTGGCTGTTCAAACTGTTCTCTATACAGCCTCCAGTTAATCCAAAATGCCGCTGCAAGAATTATTACAAGAACAAGAAAATATGAAGACATAACCCCAGTTCTTAAATCTTTACACTGGCTCCCAGTTAAGTTTAGGGCAGATTTCAAAATCCTCCTTTTAACATATAAAGCATTAAAGTACAAGGTCCATCTAACTTGTATGAACTTATCATGACTTACAAACCTGGCGCACATTAAGATCTCAAGATGCGGTCTGCTTAGGATTCCAAGGATTAATAAAATAACAGTGGGAGGTCGAGCTTTTAGTTACAGGGCCCTAAACTGTGGAATGGTCTTCCTGCTTCCATAAGAGATGCCCCTTCAGTCTCAGCCTTTAAATCCCGGCTGAAGACTCACTACTTCAGTTTAGCATATCCTGACCAGAGCTGCTGATTAACTGTACATACTGCATCTCTGTTGTTAGTCATTAGCACTATAACATAAGTAACATGATAATTATATTTGAATACTAACCCTCACCTATTCTGTTTCTTTCTCGGTACCCAAATGTGGCAATTGGTGCCACGGCCCACCTGCCAAGTTGTTTGCCTGCCTATGGTAAAGTCATCCCTGATGGAGGATCACAGGAATCATGGGAAAGAGGGGTCCTTTCATCGGAGCAACGTTTCACCCGTGGCCTGGCCAAATGGGGAGGCAGCTAGATGGATGAGGTCTCCAGGACTCTAAAAATATCCAAACCTAATTATGTCATATCACCTACTGTTAAACCGTACTTCTAAAATTTTTATTATTATGCTGTCTTAAGGAATTGTTCTGTTCTGTGTATTGTATTGTATTGACCCCTACTTTTGACACCCACTGCACGCCAACCTACCTGGAAAGGGTCTCTCTTTGAACTGCCTTTCCGAGGTTTCTTTCATTTTCCTACAAGGTTTTTATTGGGAGTTTTTCCTTGTCTTCTCAGAGAGTCAAGGCTGGGGGGGCTGTCAAAAGGCAGGGCCTGTTAAAGCCCATTGCGGCACTTCCTGTGTGATTTTGGGCTATACAAAAATAAATTGTATTGTATTGTATTGTACCTCATAAGAGTCTTTTCAGGAAAGAGTTGAAAGGTGTGATTGATTGGGTAGATTAAATTCCAGTTTATGTTGTGGTTTGTTGTCCCAAATATAAGAAAAAGGAAGTGAGACCTTCTGAAATAACCAAAAAAAGGCTTTATAAGCCAGGTCAGGCCTCCTTTGATTAC
Source organism: Polypterus senegalus (assembly GCF_016835505.1). Taxonomy (NCBI): domain Eukaryota; kingdom Metazoa; phylum Chordata; class Cladistia; order Polypteriformes; family Polypteridae; genus Polypterus; species Polypterus senegalus. Next base: position 7,105 of record NW_024380319.1, read on the forward strand.
CTGGAAAGGCCTCAACCCAATGCAGGCTTAATTCCAACTGCAGTAGCAGATTTTAGCATTGAAACATACTTCCCCTATAATATATCAAAATGACCTACAAGCAGGAGGGTAAACCGTGATTTGTGAAGAAATGGACATCAAGTGATCTTTATAAAAACAATTTATTAACAAAAATAAAAAACACGAGGAAATGCTCAAACAAGCAAAACAGACAAAAGTAAATTGTCTAAACAATTCTAAATAAAGTTCCAATACAGAATACAGAATCCTTAAGAGAGAAAGAAAATCATCTAACTGGAAAATCTAATAACAATACTTACAACTCCAAAAATAAAAAAAATACTTGATTATGGAATCCTGCTCCTAGCTCCAAAATAAAATGCCAGAAGGAGGACATGCAGCTGTGACATCAGAGTGGCCCGGTCATTTGTGGAAGCACCAAAAGAAACATGGAACATACTGATTTACAGAGACAGTGGACCAATACATAATCACATATGAAACCAATAAAAATAACAAAGACATGAAAAATAATAATTTGAAACAAACAATGACAATAATTAAACATAAAATACCCATTTTCTGCTCCATTGAACCATTGCCAAATGCTCCTGCTAAAAGCTTTACTTTAATTTCTCATTCTTATTGCTATTTACATTTTCATAGATTTTAGTCTATTGTCATGAATGAAAGATAAGAGAGTATGTTAGATTCTCTAGTTAGGAAACCACAACAGGGTTTGTTTACAGTGAAGCGCATATGCTAATTTCTCTTCCTCTTCCAGCTTGAAAGTCAAAGAGGAGTCTCAAGAGTGTAGTGACTTACTTCCAGAATCTTCAGAAGTCACACCCTTCACTACCATTCCTATATAAATCTTATAATGGCTAGAAGTCATTGGCCATTTTGGAATTTGTGTCCTGTTTCTCCCACCTATATAAAGTGCCCTTCGATGGATCAATTTAAAAACTTATTACTTAAGCTCATATCAGCAGGCTCAAAACTGTATTAAGTCACTTGAAATGGATTGGTTTTAAATGTTTAAAATTGTTTCTATTTGCATGCTAATGATGAATCTACAAGAGAAAAGTAAAGGTCTCTATATAAGTTACAACCCTGTTTTGTGTTTATTAGCGTAATTTTGTATGATTAATGTTTGAACTTGTGTTGCAGTAACACAAGTCCTGTACAGTCCAAATAATTGTTAATGATAGAAATACAGACATGAA
>NW_024380320.1:0-12823 GCF_016835505.1 Polypterus senegalus
ATTCAATGTAAGTTCATATGGTCTGGATATTATTATTTGCTATCTTAAAAATATATACTCAGTTCATGGTGAAGGTTAATGTTTTACCAATCCTATGGTTACTTGTTCATGACCATAATTTGTTCCAAAACTCCACTGTGTATATATATATATATATATATATATATATATATATATATATATATATATATATATTGTCAAAATAACGAGACATACTCCGATATAAGGTTTGGGGCAGCCACCCGTATATTCTGGCATCCTGGCTGCAAAGTCGTTTTTATCAAAATAAACAGCACTGATGTGCATACAAATGAGTCCAAAACAAGAGTGAAGACTTAGGGAAAAGGGACAGGCTTTTAAAGGGGAAGACAGGAAATAAGGTCATAAGGATCAGGCCCATGTTCTTTAGCCATTGATTCGAGCCCGGAAGTGACATCACAGGGGCCAGAGCCGGTAAGGTCTCCTTCCATTGGCTCGGTCCCGGAAGTGACGTCAAGAGAGCCAAATGGAATCTCCTGGGTATGGTCTACAGGAAAGAGAGAAAAAGAGTCAGTGCACTCTGCCAGCTCCCGGCATGCCTCAGAACTGCTGTCACTCAAGCCCTTTAGCTGTCTCCCATGCACACATGTGTGACAATATATCTATACTAATAAAAGGCGAAGCCCTCACTCACTCACTCACTCACTCATCACTAATTCTCCAACTTTCCGTGTAGGTAGAAGGCTGAAATTTGGCAGGCTTATTCCTTACAGCTTACTCACAAACGTTAAGCAGGTTTCATTTCGAAATTCTACACGTAACGGTCATAACAGTCGATAACGGTTGACAACATCTGCCATGTTGAACTTTCTTATTTCTGCCCCATCTTCACAAAATTTGGTAGGCGGCTTCCCTGCGCTAAACGAAACCAATGTACGTACTTTTTTCGATGGTATGACGCCACTGTCGGCCGCCATATTGAACTTTCCAACGTCACTAATTCTCCAACTTCCCGTTTAGGTAGAAAGCTGGCCCCATCTTCACGAAATTTGGTAGGCGGCTTCCCTGCGCTAACCGAAACCGATGTACATACTTAGTTCGGTGGTATGATGCCACTGTCGGCCGTCATATTGAACTTTCCAACGTCACTCATTCTTCAACTTCCCGTGTAGGTAGAAAGCTGAAATTTGGCATGCTCATTCCTTACAGCTTACTTACAAAAGTTAAGCAGGTTTCATTTCGAAATTCTACGCGTAATGGTCATAACGGTCAACAATGTCTGCCATGTTGAACTTTTTTATTTATGGCCCCATCTTCACGAAATTTGGTAGGTGGCTTCCCTGCGCTAACCGAAACCAATGTACATACTTATTTCGGTGGTATGCGCCACTGTCGCCCGCCATATTGAACTTTTCAATGGTCTTTGTTACTTATGAGCCCATCTTCAAGAAATTTGGTATCCGGGTTCCCACGCTAACTGAATCTTACTTACGTACATATATCGTCTATAGCCTGCAGCTCGGTCACCGTGTGAGGCGGCGTTGGGTCCCCCATCCCAACGCCTACTACGTTGTTGGCTGCCTGCCTATATAAAGCCGTCCGTTGCGCCGGTCTCTACATTCCCTTCTTGCTTCGCCACGGGATTCATGTCTCCCTGCTGATAACTACAGCCTTCTCCACTGTTTTATTGTTCGTTTATTATTTTTATTATTATTATTAGTTATTGTTTAGGTATTTTAGACTTACTTTACATTGTTCAGGTACCCATTTCCTTTATCATTCCAACCGTACCCCCATTAACATATCTATCGAGGTGATCGCCATTGATCAAAGAACTGTCACTTAACGAGTGGTTTCCATGCCCGGAGATGGCACCTACCTTTCCATTCTCTGTGTTACATATTGCCGGCTATATCAGGCTCACTCTTGATATACGGAGGTACATTGTGTCTTATGTATTGAATGACTGGGACAGGTTCAAGGTGTGGACTGATGATGGTACAGTAAATAATTATACTACACAGGATCACTATAAGAGTGAAATGCTTAGGCCCTTCACCTATGGTTCTGCATGTGAGTTGATGGCTGCAGCTGAATTGTTTGGTTGTCGCTTTCAAGTGTCCGAAATGGCCAAATATTTTACACCTTTCGACAACTGCCAGTGCTTCTTAAACATCTCAGACTCACAGGTGACGATTTCAGTAGTGGACACTTTGATGTTTATGAATGTTTAAACTCTCCAAAGCTGGATGTGAAGTTATCGATGAAACGGTTGTATGCTTACAACGCTTGACAGATGCTGAATGTCACTTCAACACAAGTCCTGCAAATACTGTCGTCATTGAAACAAACCATGAAACTCAAACCGATTATGACAGCAGCAATCCAAGCTGTGAGATCTGAAACAAGATTACTGTTCACATGGCCAACTGTATGTTGCATGCTCAAGAGTAAGCTCAGCGCACAGCTTGGTCATATTACAACCGGAGGGCCGAACTCAAAATGTGGTATACAAAGAGATCCTTAACAAATAATTATTGGTAAATTTTCCCTCTGTTTAAAAAGGTTTAATTTTCTTCTTAATAAAAATTTTAAGTCTAGCTTTAGCAGAATACATTAACTGACAAGAGGTTGGCCCGCCCTTTCCGAGTTTTGGTAGCCAACATGAACCATGATTCGTCAATTCTTGGTAGCCGACCGAGCCGTCATTGGCCAATTCTTGGTAGCGAATTGGGTTGTGAATGGTCAATTCTTGGTAGCCGATATGGGCTGCGATTGGCCCGAGCTCTCAATTCTTGTTAGAATCTTGGTAGCAGAAAGCGATCTGATTGGTTTTCGCTACCAAGAATTACCTCGACTCATGGATGCTCGGAGGCGCCACTGTGCCCCTAATTAGATAAATGGAAAGAAAGAAATTAGAGAGAATATGCTTCCTACTCCGTGCTTTAAAATCTTATTCTAAAATGTTACTGATTAGATTCTGCTAGGTTTTGAAAAAGTTCTTCAAAGATCCTCTGAGAATTTGACTTTTTCCAATTTCAAATAGTATATAACATCAGTTACCCACTGACTTAGATTAGGAGGTTAGGATTCTCCCAGTTGAGCAAGATAAGTCTACGTGCCAATAGTGTAGCAACGGCAATTACAGTTTTTGTCCTTCTCCACTTTAAACCCATCTGGGAGTATACCAAACACAGATGTTAAAGGATTAGGAGGGATTTTGACACCAAGGCTGTCTGAAAGGCATTTAAAGATTTTGGTCCAGAATGATATAAATTTGGTGCAGGCCCAAAACATGTGACCCAGTGAAGCTGGAACTTGATTGCAGCGTTCGCAGATTGGATCTTGCCCTGGAAACATTTTGGACAATTTTAAACGAGACAGATGTGCTCGATATATAATTTTGAGCTTTGTAATAATAATTGTATGCTTTGCACATATAGAGCTCGAGTAAATTCTCTGCATTGCTACCTTCCACTCCTTTTCTGAGATGTTGAGTGAGAGATCATTTTCCCACTGTCCTTTTGGATCTTTGAAAGAGTGACTGTAAAATGGTTTTATATACTGCAAAAATGCTGTCTGTGTCCTTGAAACTGAGCAATATTTTTACCATCATAGAGGAGGTGGGAGGTGAGGAAAATTGGGCAGGTTCTGTTTAACAAAGCTTCTAATTTGAAGGTAGTGAAAGAAATGTGTTGCTGGAAAGTTAAATTTGGAATGTAATTGTCCGTAGGATGCAAAAGCGTTGTCTGTGTACAGATCTCTTAGTGATTTAATCCCAAATATTTTCCAGATATTAAAAACTGCATATGTTTGCGAGGGGGGAAAAAGGTGGTTCTTGTGGAGAGGTGCCACAGGTAAAAGCTTCTCTATCTTAAATTACTTCCTACATTGGTTCCATATTCTGAGTGAGTGAAGCACAATTGGGTTGTTAGTATGTTAGCGATAACTTGCATTTATTGGGGCACAAAGCAAGGAATATAAATAAGTACTGCAGGATTTTACCTGTATTTCTATAGGGTGGTCCAGATCTAATTATGCAATTTTTATTACGCTATAAGTTATTAAGTTTATTACATAGAAAATCACCTGATAAATCCCGGACCATCGAGAAGTGTGCGAACTGACGACATGAAGAATCGTCTTAGCGCTGAACTGGAATCGTCCCCCTTAAATCAAAGTTATCGAGGCGATCTGGATCTGCAAAATTAGATCTGGACCACCCTGTATTGCAGATCAAGCCTGTGTATGTTCATCTATTTGTGTCCATGTCCAGGTTTTTATAGTTTGTATGTTTGCTGGTAGAACCATGCCACCTTCTGCATTAGATCTTTGTAGGGTTGCTCTTTGACTATGTGGATGTTTTGAATTCCAAATAAATGAGGTTATGGTTGAATCTAATTTCTCAAAAAACTATTTATTGATGTATATTGGAATGTTTTGAAATAAAAAGAGAAGTTTCGGAAGGATATTCATCTTAACAATGTTAATTCTTCCAGCTAAAGTGAGATGAAGCTTTCTGTTTACTTGTGATGTCTACCCTAGGTATTTAAACTGATCTGCAATGATAAAGGGAAGGTGTCCAATGTAATATTGTGTGCTTGAGAATACACTGGAAAGATTTTTAAACTTTTATTAAAATTAATTCTGAGACCAGAAATCTTTTTAAATTCTGTTAGTGCTGTTAGGACTGCAGACACAGTATTTTGTGGATCTGATACATACATATATCATATCATCTGCATATAGATACATTTTCATTCAAGTCCTTCTCTGATAATCCCCTTTATCTCATAAGCATTTCGACAGTGAACTGCCAGTGGCTTAATGGCAATTGCAAAAAGTAGTGGTGACAAGGGGCATCTTTGTCTGGTACCACGTTATAGTTTAAAGTAGTCTGAATTAATGCTGTTAATACAAACTGAAGCTTCTGGATTGGTATACAGTAGTCTGATCCATGCACAAATGTTTGGCCCAAACCCAAATTTCTCCAATGTAGTGAAAAGGTAGTTCCATTCAATCATATCAAATGCTTTTTCTGCATCCAATGATAATAATATCTCTGGGGTGTTTGACTGCGGGTGAATATTACATTAAACAAGGTCGAAGATTGGAAGCTAAGTGTCTGCCTTTAATAAATCCAGTTTGGTCTTGTGATATTACCGAAGGCAGAACTTTCTCCATCCTTCTAGCTAACCTTTGGAGAGTATCTTAACAGCATTATTCAGAAGTGAAATTGGTCTGTATGATGCCCATTGTAATAAGTCCTTATTTTGTTTAGGAAAGATGAAAAGATGTTTGGTGAAAAGTATGAGGTAGAATTTTATTGTCTCTAGCTTTTGTGAATGTTGCTAATAAAAGGGGAGCTAGCTGAGTGGAGAATTTCTTATAAAATTCGACAGGGTACCATCAGGGCCTACAGCTTTTCCACTCTGAAGGGACTTTATAGCATCTAGTAATTCTGATAGTGGTTTATCCAATTCCTCTGCACTGAGAGTATCAATTTGTGGTATCTGTAAAGCATCCAGAAATGCATTAGATACTGTCTTGTCTTCTTTAAACTCAGTAGAATATAAGGACTTGTAGTAGTCTCTAAATGTGCATTATATTTTTATGGTCAATGATTTTGTCTGTTTGTGTTGGTGGTTACTGGGATTGCATTGCAAACTTCTTGCTTGTGGATTTGTTGAGCTAAGAGCTTATTAGCTTTCTCTCCACATTCATAATAATGATGTCTTGATTTAAAATGAGTTGTTCAGTTTCTTTAGTTGTTAAGAGGTTGAATTCTGAATGCAGAGCCTGCCTTTTCCTATGAAGAGCCTCACCTGGACACCTGGCATGTTCTTGATCTATTCTAGTAATTTCCTCAGGTTAGCTCTGATACCTTCTTGGTTTCCAATTTATTTATGTGGGAAAGATTTCAGATAATCTGTCCTCTTAAGAAGGCCTTCAGGGTTTCCCAGAATATTCCTGCAGAGACCTCAGAGGATGTATTTGTCTCTAGAAAAAACTGATTTGTTTGGATATAAGTTCAGCTACAATTTCACTGGGTTTGAACTTTCACGATTCTCAGGTAGATCTTTGATTTTAATATTATTCCTTCTGCATCCATCTTCCAGAGCAGAAAGTCTGTCTCCGGGTTTTTGGATTCAAAATTGCAGCCATTGCCTTCCGTCGGCTGTGGCTGCCAGATGTTCGGCTGTTTCAATTTGAGTCGTAAATGTTTGCTTAACGTCTTTCAACTGATCACCAAGTGCTCTCAGTTTTTCCTCAAACTTTGATGCATTTTCCTGAATGTGTTCCTCAATTTTTTACAGCATGCCTTCAAAGGCTGCCTCAAAGCAATTATATACACATTTCTCCAAGTCTTCATTATCCTGCGCAGCTCAGCTGCAGCTTCTTGTTGTCTTCTTGTTTGTCTTAAGCATACCATTTATTTCTTACTTTATATCTTTCTTGAGCTCAACAATCTTTACCTTCGTTTCAGCCTTCGTGCTCGCGGGTGAAGCAGCAAGCCTTACAGTCGATGCTCCTGACTCAAGAGGAGTAGATATAACGTGGATGGCAAGGGCATTTCCAGTTTCAAGTGATCTTCTTGAATCTACAAGCTATTGTGACCTATATCACTTGCACATTCGCTCCAACTTTCACTCTCAACTGGAGCGATGCAGCAGACCGGGGTCCCTGGAGATCCGTGCTTTCCTGTCTGCTGCAGGTCAGTCTCTGTAAGGTCATACCTTGAGGTTGAACTTAGACTTGCGCCTGTCTAGGCTTGGGTGTATTTTGGGTTTCTTTTCCATTTCTTTCTGAGCCCGTTCTTACCACCCATGTTTATATATGCTTTCATATATTGTTATAGAAACTCCAGAAGTTGGGTAAATACAGGAAACCTCGGGATAATAAAATTAAGAGAAAAATTAATGCTAATAGATCTATCTATCTATCTATCTACATATGAAAAAGTTTGGGAGCCCTTTTAAATCTTTGTATTTTTCTTTATTATGATCTTTAAAGTAGCAACTTCCTTTTAATATATGACATGCCTTATGGAAACAGTAGTATTTCAGCAGTGACATTAAGTTTATTGGATTAAAATAAAATATGCAATATGCATCATAACAAAATTAAACTGGTGCATAAATTTGGGCACCCCGACAGAGATATTATATCAATACTTACTTGAGCCTCCTTTTGACAAATATAACAGCCTCTAGACGCCTCCTATAGCCTTTGATGAGTGTGTGGATTCTGGATGGAGGTATTTTTGACCATTCTTCCATACAAAATCTCTCCAGTTCAGTTAAATTTGATGGCTGCCGAGCATGGACAGCCTGCTTCAAATCATCCCATAGGTTTTAGATGATATTCAAGTCAGGGGACTGTGACTGCCATTCCAGAACATTGTACTTCTCCTTCTGCATGAATGCCTTTGTAGATTTCGAACTGTGTTTTAGGTCATATCCAACCCTGCGTTACCTCAACTGTGTGACTGATGCTTGAACATTATCCTGAAGATCCAACCATTTTCTAACCTGCTGAATCGAATAGGGTCACGGGGTCTGCTGGAGCCAATCCCAGCCAACACAGGGCACAAGGCAGGAATCAATCCTGGGCAGGGTGCCAACCTACCGCAGGACACACATAAACACACCCACACACCAAGCACACACTAGGGCCAATGTAGAATCGCCAATCCACCTAACCTGCATGTCTTTGGATGTCTTTATCCTGAAGAATTTGTTGATATTAGGTTGAATTCATCCAACCCTTGACTTTAACAAGGGCCCCAGTCTCTGAACTAGCCACACAGCATGATGGAACCTCCACCAAATTTGACAGTAGATAGCAGGTGTTTTTCTTGGAATACGGTGTTAGAGGCAAATTGCTTTTTGTTATGACCAAATAACTCAATTTTTCTCTCATCAGTCCAAAGCACTTTGTTCCAAAATGAATCTGGCTTGTCTAAATGAGCATTTGCATACAACAAACGACTCTGTTTGTGGTGTGAGTATAGAAAGGCTTCTTCTCATCACCCTGCTATACAGATGTTCTTTGAGCAAATTGTGCTCAATTGTAGAACAATGTACAGATACACCATCTGCAGCAAGATGTTCTTGCAGGTCTCTGGAGGAGATCTGTGGGTTGTCTGTAACCATTCTCACAATCCTGTGCATATGCCGCTTCCGTATTTTTCTTGGCCTGCCAGACCTGAGTTTAACAGCAACTGTGCCTGTGGCCTTCCATTTCCTGATTACATTCCTTACAGTTGAAACTGACAGTTTAGACCTCTGAGATAGCTTTTTGTAGCCTTCTCCTAAACCATGATACTGAACAATCTTTTTTTCAGATCTTTTGAGAGTTACTTTGAGGATCCCATGCTGTCACTCTTCAGATGAGAGTCAAAGGAAGCACAACTTACAATTGACTACCTTAAATACCTTTTCTCATGTTTGGATACACCTGTCATGAAGTTAAAAAGCTTAACAAGGTAATCCAACCAATTTAGTGTAATCAGTTACAACAATTTGCAAGTAATCAGTATTGAGCAGTTACATGCAATCAAAGGAGCAAAATTACAAAGGTACCCAAATTTTGCACAGCCAGTTTTCACATTTGATTACATTTCATACAACTAAATACTGCTTCTCTAAAAATCTTTGTTCAGAAAACACCCCTGTACTCAGATGTTCCTAGGAAATGAAAGATGTATCACTGTTATCTTTTTTGTTGAAAGTAGAGTAAATTATCATGCAGGCTGAGAGGGGTTCCCATACTTTTTCATATGACTCTATCTATCTATCTATCTATCTATCTATCTATCATCTATCTATCTATCTATCTATCTATCTATTCTATCTATCTATCTATCTATCTATCTATCTATCTATCTATCTATCTATCTATCTATCTTGCAAAGGACAGCCAAGCCCTTGCCCAGCCAGGACACCCTTGGAAAGGAAGGAGCAGAGCAGATAACGTGCACAGGGCATTGTTTAAGGCATTGTATCCCCCGGATTTCTAGATGGCAAGGCATCATGGGAACATGATGCCCAGCCAGGAACCCTCAGGAAAGGAAGGAGCAGAGCAGATAACGTGCACAAGGCATTGTTTAGGGCATTCTATCCCCCGGATTTCTAGATGGCAAGGCATCATGGGAACATTTTTGACTCAGCCCTGTTGGGTTCCATAGGTGCTGTCGGGCACTGCTGTAGGAGGAAGGAGATAAAGCTTGCTGGGAGGAGCTGAGGAGGCAGAGAGAGAGAGAGAGAGGGAGAGAGAGAGAGAGAGAGAGAGAGAGAGAGAGAAGAAAAATAAAGACAGAGAGTGTTACTGTACCTTGTAACTGTAATTGTGGCTGTGGCAGGAAACACTAATAGGAAGAGTTTCCCACAATAAAGGTTCATTGCTGTGCTTGTGTCTGAGCCTGAGTTATGTTGAGTGTTTATAGAGCTTTTAGGGAGGTCATGCACCCTGTTTCTGTCATTCCATCTATCCAGCCATCCAAGGGCTGTTCCAGACCATATTGAACCAGAGACCAATCATTATAATAAGACAGAGAGAAACCTTGCAGCCTATTATCAGGTTGTATTAGTTTACCAACACTCATTTTGTTCTACTATTTTGAGCATAGTATCTATAATACATTAGTAAATGCGTAACTTTCTTTCTTGCCTATTCTGGTACACCAATTTCCTGGTGTTACAGATATAAAAGAAAGGGGGGAGTAGTAATCAACCCTGACAGTGTGGTAAGAGTATGGGATTTGGAACATTATATTATGGTCTACATAATAAAAGAGTAAAAGGGAGAATATGGTCAATTTAGGACTCTACAACGACAAAAAGACAATTCCACAGCAGCACAATGACTCCAAATAAACGGCCAGAGTCATCTGTCTTCAACAAAACGAAGAATAAGGAGTTTTTAAAAAAATGGTATGACATCAAAAGAGCCTTGATAACAGCATCATCAAGGCTTTCTGGGATTACCTGGTGAGCCAGAAACAAACAAGGCCACCAAACTATGCAAAAGAACTAGGCAACTTATCTAAGATACTAGAAGCAAACTATCATCAAATTGTCTTGTAAAATTGGATTACATTGGGCCTTAAGAGAATTGATAGAGTTTTAAGGGCAAAAAGTGATAACAACAAATTTTAATGTAATTTATGTTTCTATGTTTTGTCTTTCTTAGCTGACTTAGTATTTTCACCCATCCAGCCATTTTGTTAATGTTTGCAACTTTGCAAAATAGTAGGGACAGCTGTTAGTCATATATGGTAAGACCTGAAGAATAGGGTATTGTGCCATTTCTCCAAACTCCAAGATGTACAGATCAGTCTTTTAATTTTCTACATAGTGTGACATTATAGTGATAAAGAACAGGGGCTGTCAACAGTTTTCCTTGCCACTTTTCTCTGACAAATAACAATGCAAATCAGCTGTGAAGGACAGCCGGGTCCCATGCCCGGCAGGGACGCCCCTGCTGCTTATGTTCCGGGGGAGCCACCATGGGCAGTCCAGTACCTCCCCCGGGACGCTTGGTGGCAGATGGCTGATGGTAATTCCCCAACCACCCGCAGGGCTCCATGGAAGATGGAGTCCTCCAAAGCCTGGTTGAGGGCTCGGATGGCCGATGGGGGAGCTGCATGGACTCAGCAGCCTGGCTGGACGAATCTTCAGCCCCACCCGGAGGTGCAATTAGGACCAGGTGGTCAAGCACCTGGAACACTTCGGGTGGGTTATAAAAGGGCCAGCCATCACCATTGAGGAGCCAGAGTTGGGAGGAAGGAGACGAAGCTTGGGAAGGAGTGGTGGTAAAGGAAGAAAGGTGGTGTTGCTGTGTGTTGGACTGGTGTTTTGTGGGACTGTGTATTGCCTGTGGGTCACGGGGAAGACGTGCGCCCACGGGTGAAGAAAAATAAAGTCTTTGTGTTTTTATACATGCCTCCGTGTCCATCTGTGTCGGGTCAGGCACCTATATAGCGCGTTTGTTACACAGCATAATATTGACTAGTGGAATATAATATGCGGACTTTGTGAAATTTGTAATTGATATGAACTACATCCTGAACATCATAAATTGTTCACATGATTTTGCTTACAATGGCTTGGACCTTAAATTTCTTTAGTGTTAGAGATCTAATATGATTCTATCATTTAAATTGTTTCAATTGTTTGGAGTCTGGGTAATAGTGATGTATACAGATTTCATCCAAAGTTATGAAATGTTTCTAAATTTCAACCAGATAAAATTTACTAGTTCAAAAATCTCCATGGGATCAAAAGGGGCAAAAAAGAACAGAATAGCACAGTTCATCTGAATGGCTGACAATCACTTCTGCCCCCTCCATGACACAGAGCCTGACCTTGGACCGGATCAGACATTTACATTTGGTTCATAGGCTATTAAATATTGATTCATTCTTTATGAAAATTTAATATAAACAAAATCGTGAACTCTGAATGCCAGGATGTTAACTTTTTAAATAAAAGTACCACAGTTTCCAATGTTGCAAAGAGACTCTTGAGCTAATGAATTCAGATGGGGAGAAATTTAAGATGTATTTAATAACTTTGGATGAATATGGATACATTACTATTTCAGCACAATGTAACTGTTCAGATGTCCAGTTCACACCAACTCTGTTCTGTATTTTAATGCTGCAAGAAGAAATAAAACAGCAGGTTTGGAACAACCTTTGGTGGTATTTATTAACCATTGTGTATCAGTTTTTTAGTTTGTATTGATTGTTTAGTAAGTAAATTAAGCTTTATTTAACAAGAGTTGTAGATATTCTGCATATAGTGCATTTATTTTGCATTCACACTTATGAATATCATTACAACTGTATCTCTGAGGAAATGTGCAGGTGAAAATCTGCAGTGGGTGCAGGAGTTAGAAATGCATAAAAGGATCTCCTCTGAATAGCCTTTAGGTTGAACTAGAAAAGAATGAGAGGGTAGCACAGTCAGGAGAGGTCACAACAATGGCGATTCCCCTAAGGAGCTTAAATATTTCACTGGGCATCTCCTGGGCTGACAGTGGGAAGTTAGCCAGGTCCCTCTCTAAAAGATGTAAGAATCTATACTTCCAACACTTAATAACCCTTGTTTGTGTCTGTGGGTCAGTCTTTTCTTCACTGTACCTGTTGGTGTATGAGATATCTGTTTCACCTTCTATCCAAGATACTAGAACTATAAAGGGATCTGTCCAATTTTAGAAAAAAGTTCCTAAAATGGAATTTGTCACCATAAATCAACTTTCACTGACTATGTTTGTGTTTTGTGAGTAGCAATAGACTAATTTTTAACAATAACCCAAACATGCTGGCTGCAATAAGCTAAATAATACAATTTGTCCAATACTAGTGTTTATCGTCAATATTTGCCAAAGTGTTTTCTGCAGCAAACTGATGGTGACCTTGTTTGCTGAATATTTTTCTGGAATTTTGTCATGTGGTCAGCTTAGAGGAACTTTTTATTTTCCAGCACCCAGTAATGCTTTAAGAGACAAGTGTGACATCATAGAACTATAGCAGCCAGTGTTGGATGGGATGGTCCCCCAAGGACAGAGCATTGATATTAGTAGTGGGCAAAGTATTCAAGTAAAATATGTGAATATATTTAAGTGCAAAATGTACGCAGCAGGAAACTGGAAATGTGACAGTGTATTTCTGTATTAAAGGTAATCTCTTTTGTATGAGCTTGTCTGTAATACTTGAGCCAACAACTTTAATAGCATTACACAGAATGATGTGCATTTGATATAAACAGGAAGGTAAAAATCAACATGCTTTAGTGTTTGCACATATTTAAAAGCAGCGGCAGTGAATGAGCAAAAG
>NW_024380321.1:0-5000 GCF_016835505.1 Polypterus senegalus
CTGTGACTCGGTAGTTAAGATAAAGCCAGGGGGTGAATCCTGGGAATTGACAGCACTATAACTGTGTGAAGGAGAAGACTTTAGCTGTTGTAAGGGTCACTTCATTAATTCAATAACAAAACTAAAGTGGGCTTGTATCAGTTCAGAACAACATCACACACACACGCACACACACACAAAGGAAGTGCAAGTGAGAGCAGGAAATCAGCAAGCAAAACCAAGTTGTCATGACTGAGCTGTCTCTAGAAACTCGATAAGTAGCTCAGAACTGAGTCGTCTAACTTTCTGTAAAACCACACCTGTTATGTGGCTTTGTCTGTAAGTACAAGAAACAGAGCCAACTAAGAGAACACAGATATATGTGTTGTGTTGTCTGTTAATGTCAGTGCACTGGCGCCCTGGCTGGGGTTTGTTTCCTTCCTTGCGCCCTGAGTTGGCTGGGATTGGCTCCAGCAGACCCTCATGACCCTGTAGTTAGGATATGGCGGGTTGATGGAGGGTCATTGATATGGTCCTGCGGGATGCTGTGGTTGATGTGGTGGAGAGTCTGAGCTTGGAGTATCTGGAGGATCCCTGGGGTGGGTTCACTTGGGGGGTCTTGGGCTGGGGGGCTGCTGCCCGACTCTGGTGGTGCTTGGGTTACCTCCGGGGGTGGGCTTCTGGTGGTTGTGTGTAGGGCCTTAGGGGGGTCTTGACGGTGGCTGCGGGTCGCTGCCTAGTGGCCGCAATGCCCCTGGGTTGGTCTGGGTGTGGGCCTGGTGGCTTAGGGTTTGGGGGCGGCCATCCCCGGATGGGGATATGGGTGGGGCCTTGGGGATTGGGTCCTGGCATGTACGCTGCCGGGAAGAGGGCCGGAACGTGCGGCAGTTCCACCATGGGGAGGGATGTCCGGGAGGGGGAGGATCTAGCTTTATCCTGGGTGTCTTATGTCTTACTTAATCTGAATGTTGAGTAAATGTGGGGATGGGAGTAAATATTCTGCTGGGGTGGTGTGGGTTGGTGGCCTCAGACTCCGTGGGGCTCTGTGATGCTGCTGCTTCGGCCATGGCTAGATAGGCTGGGGCCTCCGTGCCCTGGGGGGATTTTGGGAACGGAGGTGCCTATTGGGGCCAGTAGGGGAGCTGGCTCCCTGGAGGGCTCAGGCCCCTCAGCCGTTCCTCCCCATCCTCAGACATTTCTCCTCCTGCTCCTTCACATCATCACACAAACATGCACATAGGGCCTTGGGGTGTGGGTAAGTCAGGGGGTGCGGGTATGGATCCCGTTTCGCAGTCCTGTGGCAGCCTACACCCCAATTTTATTTGCACATTAAACACTTCCACAAAAAACATTCCACACAAATGCACACTTAGGGCCTTGGGAGTGGGCACACTCAACGGCATCCGGTGGGGGGAAATTTCAGCCTCACTCCGAGTGCCGGTGTCCACTTCAATTTTAAACTGCACCTAGTCACGGAGAGTTTTGGGGGGGAGGTGGGGCTGTGTGTTGGCATCAGCTGGTGTAGGCCACATGGTGCCGGCACTGCCTGCGCCCCCCCAACCACAAAATGCACCTTATCAGCACACACCAACACTACATTAGAGCAGGCGGAGGGAGACTAGAGGTCTTATCACACTTCTGTTCTCAGTTAGCTGACCGGGGCTGGAGGCTAGGAGTGGGAGCTGGCCGTCTGCCTGTGGTCTGGAGTGGTGGGTTGCTTTGCTCTACGTTGGATGGGGGTGCCTGCTCACTATTACCCCTGCGGAACGGGGCTAACTCTGACGTCCAGGAATGGCTGTACCTCAGGTACGGCAGCACCGGGACCAGAGTTAGGTAGGGTGTGTGTGGGGAGTGTGAATGGGTGTCTGGCGTACATCCTTGTAAGTCTTGGGTTGTATGTGTATGTGAGAGCATGAGGGAGGGAGTGTATGACTGTGTTTGTGTGTGACTGTATATGTCAGGTGGGGTTTTGGACTCCTCCCCTCTCCTGGGACATCTGGCAATACTACAACATCTTTGCCTACCCTCCCCCTGCCTTAAGCATCTGTCTGGTCGCTCCCGGTGGCTGCCTGGTGGGGTCTGGTTCCCTGGGCTCTGTTGGATCCTCGGCGGGTGGGTCGCCTCGGGTCCCGGGCTGCTGGGTTCGGGCCCGGCCGACTCGGGGGAGAGCGGCTGCGGGCGGGCCTGAGGGCTTGCCGTTGATATCTCCCGGGACTCTGCCGGCTGCTGGTTGTGACCCCCGGGGTGATCCTCTGTGCCTCACGAGGGGGGGTTGGGGCTTCTCTGGTGACGGCCTCCCTGGGGTCTCCGCGCTGGGGTGACCTCTGGATCTCTGGGCTTGGAACTCCCTCCATCTTCCGCACGTTTTGGGGGCAGGTCTGTGGCCCTTCACACTCACTATTGGATGCTCCTATAGAGAAACCTTACACATACAAGCGTGCGTACACACACAGGTGCTCACATGGTGATTTCATAAGTATGACTTGGACATCTTCAGCACATGATCTAAGGTTGTGGTGGCCTTAAATGCCTCAGTAATAATTACTGTATGATTGTCAGCAAACATTTTTATATATCTTCATGTAGCTGATGCAGCAATGTTTTTGTCTTGTGGTTTGTTTGTTCCCCTCTTTCTGCAGGTCTAGAAGCGGATTCTGGTTCATTTATTGTTTATTCTATACGAAACCCCCCCTCCCCTTTACCTCCATCTCTTCCTTCTCTCTCTTCTTTTTCTTTCACTTTTGTCT
This sequence comes from Polypterus senegalus, assembly GCF_016835505.1. Classification (NCBI taxonomy): domain Eukaryota; kingdom Metazoa; phylum Chordata; class Cladistia; order Polypteriformes; family Polypteridae; genus Polypterus; species Polypterus senegalus. The sequence continues at coordinate 2,727 of NW_024380321.1, forward strand.
CCGTGTCCGGTTCGAATCTTAAAAACATCTAAAAATATTTTTAATAAAGTTTTGGTATCAGGCGTGACGTCAGCAGAAGCTGTAACGCTCCACCTGAGAGAAAAACTGTAAGGCTAGTCGCCAGCATTCAGACATCAATTCTGATTGCTTCACAGCCGAACAGGACACGGTAAAAAAAAAAAAAAAAAAAGGATATGGCGGGTTGGATAATGGATGGATGGATGTTTGAGAATGTTCTTTATTCGTATAAACTTGTATATTTACATCTTCAGTTGTCCTTATGTTATGAATGAGTTTTATTTTTTTTGACTGAGGTTCGTGTCTTCCAGGTACTCCAGTTTCCTCCCAACAATCTAAAGATATTCAGATTAGTTGCACTGGTGTTGCTAAATTAGAACTATTGGATGTGTGTGTGTGTGTACAAGTGTGGAGACAGTCAGGGAGCAGTAGAAGAGGTTTAAAATGTTTTACATATAATGGAAGTTTGGAATTACTAGGAATTAGTAGAAATTTGGAAATAAAAGACACTATAGTGGGTTAAAAAAAAGAGTTAAAAAGAAGCTGCAATGGAAAAAAACAAATGACTAAGTCACATTAGAGTAATAACTCTACTGGGAATCGTAAGACATATGAATATATGAGGGCAACCATTCAGAAGGATATTAGGGAGCCTAAAAGACAGTGGGAGAGGAACAGAGTAGATAAGATGAAAGACGACCCAAGGAGATTCTTAAAGTATTTTAGTAGTAAAAGGACATTCAAGGAGGAGGTAAAGTGCATCAGAAACAGTAAAGGGGAATTAAAAAAACAGAGATAGTGAAATAGCGAATGATGTAACTAAACATTTTTCTGAGGTCTTCACATGTGAGGAAATAGATAACCTCCCAGTGATAAACTGGACTACTAAGGAGGTACTGAGGGATTTGGAAATGTAGAGGGAGAAGAGCTGCTGAGATTAAGATAGATAGATAGATAGATAGATAGATAGATAGATAGATAGATAGATAGATAGATAGATAGATAGATAGATAGATAGATAGATAGATAGATAAAGAGTCTGAAATCAAACAAAACACCAGGAGCAGATGTTGTTTATCCTCAAATTCTTAGGAAAGTTACTGAGTACGGATATAAAGTCTTGACACATATTTTTAGAAAGTCACTGTGCACTGAGGAAATTCTGAAGGACTGGAAAATGGCAGATATTATCCCATCATATAAAATGGGTGACCAGGCAGATGTAAGTAATGATGGGTTGGTAAGCTTTACTTGAATCACAGGAAATTTAATGGAAGGAATTATTAAGGATAAGATTGAACAGCACATGGCAAGGACAGGAGTTTTAATGAACAGTCAGCATGGGTTCAGAAGAGGGAGGTCGTGTTTTACTAATATGTTGGAATTAAATGAAGTAGCAACCAAAGGATAAGATAAAAGTGGAGCAGATGATATTATTGATCAGGTCTGTCAAAAAGAATTTGATAAGGTGCCACATGAGAGGGTGGGCATCAGCTGAAAGAAGTTGGAGTTCAGAGTGATGTGTGTCGATTGGTGCAGAATTGGCTCAGACACAGGAAGCAGAGGGTGATGGTGCGAGGAACCTCATCAGAACTGGCCGATGTTAAGAGTGGTGACCAGCAGGGGTCAGTGCACAGGCCGCTGTTATTTTTAATATATTTAAATGATTTAGATAGGAATATAAGTTACAAGCTAGTTAACTTTGCAGATGATACCAAGACAGGTGAATTAACAGATAATCAAGAATCCAGAATCATTTCGGATGGACATGAACAGCAGACAGGCTTGGGCAGGTAGTACTTTAGGGACTTTTAAAACTCGACTTGATGTTGTTTTAAAAAGATTAAGTGGATTGAACTGGCAAGCTTTATTCAGCTGAATGGCCAGTTGTCATCTTGATTGTTCTAATATGTGTGTTTCCCTTGTGATTGACTGCTGCCATGTCCAGGTATTGTTGCTGCCTTGAGTCCAGTGTATGCTGGGATAGGCCTCCAATTGCTCTTTGACTTTGCCCTAGATAAACATGTTGCGGAAATGGATAAATGAATGAATGGATGGATTCTTTATTGCAGCAAGTGTGTTTGGGTCAGTTGTTAATAAATCATCTATCATCATGTCTTGTCAACAGACAAAGAAAAGGAAGGCTGATTTGTAAGGACTTTTACCAGTTTATGAAATTCAGTCACAAATGGAGCAGATCTCTTCATTCTTCTGACTTTCTAAGCTGGAAGGTAACACAGAGAGCTCCCCACACTA